>NC_142168.1:60466112-60556454 GCF_029865625.1 Vigna umbellata | reverse complement strand
GAGCTTTTTACATCATTCTGAATTCTTTTCTTTTCTTCAATGGTCCATTGACCACGGGCTTTGTTTCCTGTAGATTGTTTAGTAGGAACAGAAGAACCAGATGCAATAACATCCCAAATTTCACATCATAGATTCAATAAATATTTGCATTCTTACCTTCCAGAATGCATAGTTCTCACCTGTGAATAGTGGGGGTCTATTGATTGATGCACCCTCTGCAAAGGTTTGATGTGATCCTGCCATTTGAATGACTATCAAGCAGCTCTGATGCCAATTGTTAGAATCGCTGCAACGGAATTATTAGCGTGGAATAACAAACCAAGGAGGGGGTGAATTGGTTATATACTTTTATTGTGCCTTTTATTATTTTTCTCTTATTTTCTTACTGGGCGAATGATTAAATATAAATGACAGAGTAAGGGAAAAGAAAAATTACACAGGTGATTTTTATCCTGGTTCGGATCTTACCATCCTACGTCCAGTCGCTTATCTCAAACAAGATAAACCTTTTTCACTAACACAAAACAATTACAAATTAGAATCACAAAGAAACACAATTTGTAAAAGTTTAGAAACCACCTCTCTTGATACCACAAGAGATGAACCTACACCTCCTTTGAGTCTTCACAAAGGATGAACACCTCCTCCGAATACTTCACGAAGGATGATTCTCTTCCGAACACCTCCTTAGACACACCAAGGATGAACCGGCTATTTCCTCTGTCACCGTAGCAGCACTTCACCAGCTCCACAGACACGAGTTTCACAAGCCGAACAAGAACATACAAGTCTCAATGATTTCTGAGTACTAGAGCACAAGGGAAGAGTTATTTTTGAGATAAAGAGTGAGCCATTTTATAGACTCAGCCTAATACCCTTCCATTCTTCGAAAACGGGCCATCTAACGCATTTAATCGATTAACATAAATATTAATCGATTAATAATGAGTACAACGGCTAGTTTTTCAAATCTGAAACCCCCAACGGCTAGTTTTTCAAATCTGAAACCCCCAACGGCTAGTGTTAATTGATTATTCTCAGGAATAATCGATTAACTAAATAAATCAAATATAAATTACAAGAATCAACCCTAATACATATTTGAGCACTATTACATCAACTTTGATTATTATAAAAGCTTTATAAAATACAGAGATCTTCAATTTGTCTTTATGGATCTTGACTTGTGCAAATTTGTTCATCATCAAAACTTCATCTTTGATTTTTGCTAACACTTTTAGTATCACTTTTAAGCATGAAAATAACAGTTTTTCAACTGTTATCACAACCCCAAACTTAGAACTTTGCTTGTCCTCAAGCAAACAAAATGTAACTCCATCTCCAACCAATTCATATGATGGTTCACTCATTCAAAATCCTCTTTTCAAGATAAGTAATAACTTCACTCAAACTTATGACCAAGAGTTAATTTCAAGATGTGCACATGCTTTAGTGTTCACAAAATCATTTAAGTTCCAACAATTGCTATTTTTCATGAATGATCAATCAATTAAGCATGGATGTTCATGTGCTTATGGAATCTTTCCTCACTAGGTAAAGTGTTTCACTCAACACACAAGTGTATAAGAGGTAAAGTGTTTCACTCATTCACTCCACTATCACAATGTCACATGAATCAACTTTGCCTTTCATTTAACCACAATCAAATACATTCACAAGCATGCATCATCACAAGGACTTTTCAATGGCTTATAATGTGGCTGGGCTAACAAGAAAATTGGTTTTTCTGGATCACAAAATCCTTGAGTTAAGAGAATCATAACAACACAATCTTCTTATTCATTCCCAACTTTCTTTTGCCTTTGCTTTTGCATTTGCATTGAGCTTTGCTTCTTTTTCTTTTCTTTTCTTTGCATATTCTTACTTTTTAGCTGTTAGCTCAATGCTTTTTCCTTTTTCATGTTTCCCCAATAACCCCAAACTTGAACATTTAACAATACCACACAAGATCTTCTACTTAACTCAAGGTAAAGATTTTCAATCAAGGGTGTTCAGTGTATATTTAAGGCTAAGGGTTCAAAGGATAGAACACAACGTGTTCTCTTTTAGAAGGCTAACTTTATGAATTTGGCCAATAAAAAGGGTTTCAAAACACGGCCTTTGATCATATGATGCAAAACAAGCAATTGATTCAATCATAGAAAACCTGGGCAAAGTCATTCATGCTTTCAAAGTAACAGCATTCAACAATAACAACTCTGGAGCTCAAAACCTCACATATAAGCTCATTTACATTTGACATGCACATCCTACTTAATTTCACAATCACAATCATGATATTATGCATTTGTTCACAAAGCTTGTGAATCACCTGTATAAGCATTTTAATGTGCACATCATCTCAACATCAATCAATCAATAAGCATCATCAAGCATTACTTATCACACAATCACAGTTAATAGCAAACCATCATAACAAACCAGGTGTTCAATAGAGTACATCAAACCCTAATCTAAAAACAAAAACAAATAAGTTCAGAAAACTTAAACCATAAAAGCATAATCATATGATAGCATTCATCAGTAAATGCTATCTCAGCTCCTCATCAGTCCGAGCTCTCTGTATCTTCCTCTTCCTCTTCATCATCATCTTCATCAAATGCATCCTCCTCCTCTGCTTCATCTTCCTCCATATCTCTGGCTGAAGCTTCAGCTGCTCCAGCTCCTCCATATACTGGTTCTTCTGGCCAAGCTACCACATTATGGAATTCATCCATAGTCCACCTGTGTGCTGGAGGGGTATCATACATCCCCACTATCATCTCAGCCGTGGCCACCTGCCCTCTGTGGATGGACTGCAACTGAGCACCTATAAGAGACATATACATGTCCCTCATCTGGAATGGTTCTGCCTCATGAGTATTAGCAGAAGTCCTGCCCTGTGCTGGCCTTCTCTCTCTACGAGCCTGGCGTGGTGGCACTGGCTGGGCTGCCTCATCACCTCCACAGTACTGTCTGTAATAGGCCTCATCTATAGCTTTTCTTGGCCTCTCAAATGGTGGAACAGAAGTGTCCACCCCAGCTAGCTTGCAAAGGTGAGTGATCAAAGAAGGATGTCCCAGTGGTGCTTTGTTGTTTGAGGTGTTAGCACACACACTAATCTCATCAGCTATCACCTGCCCAATATTAACATTCAAGTTTCTGATAACACAGTAGATGAATAGTGCCCTGCTGAGAGTGATATCTGACACATGTGAACATGGCTGAATGTTGGCATGAGAAAACGCCATCCAATACTTTGCAAGAGGAGTCAAATCTGTCCTCCTAATGTTAACCACTGAGCCAGATCTATTCCTTTGGAAGTGTCCTCCAGGTATACACAATACTCTCTCCACATCCTCATAATCAGCACCTTCCTCCATGCTAAGAGCAAACTGGCATTGCTCACCAGCCCACACAGTATCTAGAAAGTTATTTATGGAGTCAGGATCATACCTGATAGCATGGCCTCTAACATAGCCCAAATAATTCTCAGCTGGATAATCACCAATCTTCTTTGCATTGGTGTAAAATTCTTTCACCACAGCTATGTTGGCAGGTGATGGATAAGTGGCTAGCTTCCCCCAATCATTCCCTAACACTTGCTCTCCAAATTGAGGAGCAAAGTTAGGTATCATTCCAACCTTTCTCTCCATTAGAAGTCTCCTGTCCTGAACCACCCTAAAGTGCTTCTCATGTTTCCTAGAGAGGAACCTGCCATTATGGGGCTGCTCTGGTTCCTTTTCCTTTCTCTTGGTTGCCATGGTTTTCAATCTCTTTCCTGTAGAGGATGCCATTCCTGCATTCAAACATAAATCCAAAACCACAGAACATGATGTTAATCATTAGTAAAACATAGAACATAACTCCTGTCGAAGCTAAACCACCGCTGAGGGCCAGAATTTCCCCTCAGCGCCACCAGTGCCACATTCAAACTCGCAATAAACCAGAAAAAACAAATCTGGCAGAGTGCCGCTCAGCGGTAAATGCCGCTCAGCGGTGATCTGCAGATTTTTGCAAATCTCTTTTTAAAACAGTCCTAACTCCACCCAAATGCAATTTTCAGTTTTCCAGTTCATAATCAAGCAGTTTAATCGGTTCAAACATCAAATATATCATCAAATCATGCATAGAAACTAAAACCCCTAAGTATTCATGCTTTGACAATCACAGTCAATTTCAAGAACCCTAGAATGAACAAAATGCATTTTACTTACTTGGGTGGAGATGCTAGATGATATGAGAATGCTTCCAAACTAGAATGCTCTCTTCCAACCCCAAACTTTGATAGCACACTAGTGTAAAAGTGAGTGGAAGAGAAATTTTCTAAAGAGGGAAGAGTAAAAAGATGTGGAAAACCTAGGAGAAGGTGTGTGGAAGTGTTTGTGCAGAGAGAAGTCTGGAAATAAACCCTAAAACGCAGCTTGGGGTATAAAAATACCCTAATGGGCTCGGGTCCCGCTAAGGGGAACTAAAGCCCAGTCTGCGAGAGTACCGCTCAGCGGTAATTGCCGCTCAGCGGCACTTTCGTGAAGTGCTCCCCTCCTTCTTTTCTTGACCTACGTGCCTTCCCTACATGTCTCTCATAGGTTCCCTGCAATTCAATGTTAAAAATGCTTATGCAAATCCTAACTAAAAATAAACAAACAAAAACAATAAATCAACTGGGTTGCCTCCCAGGTAGCGCTTGTTTAACGTCACGAGCCTGACCCAAAATCCACCAACACCCATCAGTAGGTGTTTCAAACTTACCAGCACCCATCAGTAGGTGCAAAATCTTCTCACCAACACCCATCAGTAGGTGTTACAAACTTAGTATCCTTCAGTAGATACTTAACCACCTAGCATCCTTCAGTAGATGCTAGATCAAACAAAATAATATCCAGAATAATATTCACAAATTATAAATTACAAAACCAAATCAAAAGTTTGTAAATCCACTGGGTTGCCTCCCAGCAAGCGCTTCTTTAACGTCACTAGCTTGACCCTGTTAAAGCTCACGTTCCATCTTCTTTATAGTTGACGTAGTCCTTCCACCAACCTTTCAACTGCTTCCTTTGGACTGTCTTAGATTCTCTAGAATATGGAGACTCTATCTCTATCATCTCCTTCTCTTTAAAGCCTTTAATAACCCACAACTTGTTCTTGAGTCTTACAGGTGTGCCAAGTTGGAGTCTTAATTTTTTCCAGTCTCTAGGAACTTCTTCTCCTTTTCCAATCTCTTCTACCTTGGGTGCCTGAAAATACAAACAATGGTTATCAGAAACCTTAAGATTTTTATTTTTACCTCTCGTTATGGGTGCATCTCGAAATGCAGCTTTATAACTGGCTTCTTCCTCCTTTGCTTGTATCTCATCTTTGAACACATCCACCACCACTCTCTCCTCTCTGTCTTGGAGAACCACTATACCTTCATTCACATCAATGATAGCCCTGGCCGTTTTCATAAACGGTCTTCCAAGTATGATAGGTATCTTCTCGGTCTCCATCTTCATCACCACAAAGTCTGCCAAGAACTGAAGTTTGCCAACACAAACTATAATGTCCTCTACAATTCCACTTGACTCCTTTGAAGATCCATCGGCCATTACTATTCTAACCTTTGCAGGTTTCATTTTAACCTTGCCAATTTGCTCCAGTAAAGAATAAGGCATCAAGTTAACACTTGAACCTAAATCAAGGAGAGCTTCCTTTACCTTTTTCTTCCCTATAGAACAAGGGATAGAAAAGCTGCCTGGATCAGATGCTTTAGGAGGGAATGGCTCTTTTTTAACAGCTATACACTTCTTTGCTTCCTCATCTCTACGTCTTTTCTTTGTAGAGATGTTCTCATCAGATTTTGTGTAAACTGTGATTTTCTGTAGAATCTGCTCCCAAGGTGCTTCATTATCCAACATATTAAATAATTCTGTGAAATCCATTTGTTTCTCCTGATTTATTGGAAAAGGAAAATTATTTTCACTCTCTATTTCTCTTCTTTCTTCTGTTTCTTCTTCTTCTTCTTCCAACTCAATGATCTCTTCATTTACACTCTTGACCACTTTGCACTCTTCTCTGGGGTTAACCTCAGTATTAGCCCCAAAGTTTCTGTTGGGTCTTTCTTCCAATTGCTTGGTGATCTGACCCATCTGAATCTCCAGATTCTTTATAGCAGCTTCAGTGCTCTTTTGAGAAGATTCAGTTTTTTGAATGAATTGCTGAAGAGTTTCTTCCAACTTTGTTGATCTGTCATTAAGCATAGATAATTGTTGCCACAAAGTTGGTTGCTGCTGCTGCTTATTAAACTGATTAGCCTGCCCAGTTTGTCCTTGGCCAATGCTTGGATGTGGTTTCCAACCCTGATTATAATTCCCTTGACGGTATGGAAACTGATTAGCCATGAAGTTAACATCCTCCAAGGCCTCTACTGGAAAAGCACACTGGCCATTGATGTGATCACCTCCACACAGTTCGCACAACTGGGTTTGTACCTGTGCAGCAGATTTTAACTCTTTAGGTAGTGAAGCAAGAGTTTTGGTCAGAGTTTCCAGCTGTTGAGTTAGAATCTTATTCTGTGCTAGCAGAGCATCATGGGTTTGTAATTGAAGAACCCCTTTCTGTTGCATAGGGGCGCCTCTTTCATTGTGAAGCTCATTATCACTTGTAGCCATATTTTCAATAATTTCAGTTGCTTCCTCTGGAGTTTTCCATTTGATATTGCCTCCAGCTGAGGCATCCAACATCATCTTGGTTTGTGAACCAAGCCCTCCAAGGAAAGTTAGGACTACTTATTGATCTTCAAAGCCATGCGTGGGAGTTTTACGTAACAAGCTTTTATACCTATCCCATGCATGTCCAAGTGATTCTTCCATGCCCTGCTTGAATGAAGATATCTCTTGCTTTCCCTTAGTCACTTTAGATTGTGGGAAGTATTTATTCAAAAACTTTGCAACCACTGCTTCCCATTCTGTGAAACTTTCTTCTGGAAAAGAGTTCAACCAAAGCTTAGCATTGCCTCCCAATGAGAAAGGAAACAAGCTAAGTTTGATAGCTTCGTCTGGCACCCCATTGATCTTGACCGTGTTGCAGATCTCATTAAATGTTGTAAGGTGCTCATATGGGCTTTCATGTGATAACCCAGTAAATTGATTACTCTTTACCAGTTGAATTAATGCTGGTTTGACCTCCATGTTGGCTGCATTGACTCTAGGTCGAGCTATGCTATTGAAATGCTGAGGTCCAGCAAGATTAGTATAATCTGCAAGAGTTCTTCTAGCATTATTATTGTTCTCCATACTCCCTGTGCTGTGAACAGAACCTTGTGGTGATGATTGTAGGAGAGTTTCAGGAGAAGGGAAAAGTTCTCTGGACGTTCTGATTTTTCTCCTCCTTCTACTCTCGTCTAGTCCTTCAAGTAGTGGTTCTGTTGTTTTCTTACTTCTAGTTCGAATTGCCTTCTGCATGCACAAGAAAACAAAACCCTAGAAAAGATTTGTTAGCACAAAAAGATATAGAAGAAAATAAAGATCGAAAAGATATAAGAAGATAAAAGATTTAGAAGATAGAATCAAATAAAATATAATAAAACCTAATCTAAAAAATAAAATCTAATCTAAAAGATAAAATAAAATAAAATCTAACCTAACCTAAAAGATAAAAATAAAATCTAATAAAATCTAACCTAAAAATAAAAAACAAAAAACAGAAAAACAGAAAAATAAAATAAAAATTCGAAAATAAAATAAAATCTAATCTAAAAAGATAAAAATCAAATCTAAAAAAAAATAAAATCTAATAAAAACAGAAAAAATAAAAACAGAAATTCAAAATCAAAGTCAAAGATAATCAATAATCACACAAATTAACCAGTTAAACCACGAGTCCCCGGCAACGGCGCCAAAAACTTGATGGACAAATTTGTAAGCACCAAAATATGATGTCACAAACTTGTTTCACAATCGGCAAGTATGACCGAATCGTTCAAGTAATAAAACTTGGTAAGACCAAGTATCGTTCTTCCCAAAGGACTCACGGCCTAGTTTAGTTATGTGGTTTCTTGATTAACTAAGACTTACAAACGAAATATTTGAGTTTAAAATGCAAGACAGAAAATAAACATGTATGCATGAATTTTGATCAATGGCAAAGACAAAAGATAAACACTTTCAATGGAATATATGAATGAATATGTTGTTGGGGGTCAATTTCATCTCATCCACTCTCATATATTTTAGGAATTCAACATTCAAATCATCATTGTTAATGCCACTCTCTAATGTACCATTCTAGATGGCTTCTCCCTAATCAAATAGTTCATACAATTCCTAGCATTCCTAATGATTAGTTCATGAGTGCAGGAGCTTAAAGGCAACCAATAGAATATTGTCAGTATAATATTGGGAGAAATTCCCCGGATCTAGACTTCCCCGTACGTGTCCGTATCGACAAAACCAATAATCATGCATTAGAATGAGTTAAACAATGCAAGCATTGAGCAAAGAGGAAAAACCCTAACTAATGATGAAAGAAAGCATATGTCTTAATTCAAAGATGTACTCAACAGATTCCATATATGAGAGCTTCAAGAGATTACATTGATTCCCCAACAAACATACAAGGTTTAGTTCACCATATTCATGGTGAACCTAGATGAATAACAATGAAAGTATGAAAGAATAAACCCAATAAAGGTGAAGAGGTAGCCTGAGCATCCAAGATCCTCCTTCAAAGGGGTGAAAGAGAGAGTGTTTGCCTCGTTTCTGCCAAAGATACTAACTAAAGGACGTGCAAGCCCTTAAATACTAATCTAGAGTTACAAAAGATTATAAAAGTCCAAGCCCAAAAAGTGCCGCTCAGCGCCATTTACCGCTCAGCGGTGGTTACGCGTCTTCTTTCTTCCCCTCAGCGGCCATTTTGCCCCTCAGCGGTTCCAACGTCACCTCTTGAGTGCCGCTCAGCGGTAGTTTGTCGCTGAGCGGTGCCTTCGACTTGTCCTTTTTGCACTCTTTCTTGTCTTTTCTAATGTCCTCTCTCTTATTCTTCACTTCTTTCACCAAATTAACCTCAAAACCTGCACAAAAACACTTAAATCAAGCATAAACCTGTCCAGCTCTCTTATTTCTGAAAATATAAACAAAATGCATGATTTCAAGCTAGTTTCTAAGTCTAAAGGTTGCTTTTAGTATCACTTTTAAGCATGAAAATAACAGTTTTTCAACTGTTATCACCTTGAACATGATTTAAAAACCCCTTGTGAAAAGCTTTACCTTGAGTTAAGTAGAAAATATTTTGTGGTATTGATAAATGTTCAAGTTTGGGGTTGTTGGGAAGTTATGAAAGGGAAATTGTAAGCATTGAGCTAAGAGCTTAGATCTGTGAAAAAGGTAAGAAAAAGAATAAAGAAAGAAAAGAAGAAAAAGCAAAGCTCAATGCAAAAGAAAGTTGGGAATAAATAAAAATGATTGTGTCTATATGATTCTCTTAACTCAAGGGTTTTGTGATCTAGAAAAACCAATTTTCTTGTTAGCCCAGCCACATTATAAGCCATTGAAAAGTCATGATGCATGCTTGTGAATGTATTTGATTATGGTTAAATGAAAGGCAAAGTTAATTCATGTGACATTATGATAATAGAGTGAATGAGTGATTACCTCACCTCTTATACCCTTGTGATTGAGTGAAACACTTTACCTAATGAGGAAATATTCCATGAGCACATGAATATCAATGCTTAGTTGATTGATCATTCATGAAAAATAGCATTTGTTGGATATTAGGTGATTTTGTGAACATTAAAGCATGTGCATGTCTTGATTGAAGTCTTTGTCATGAGCTTAATTGAAGAACTTACTTATCTTGAAAAGAGGATTTTTGAATGGAGTGAACCACTATATTGATTAGTAGAAGATTGAGTTACATCTTGTTTGCTTGAGGACTAGCAAAGTTCTAAGTTTGGGGTTGTGATAACAGTTGAAAAACTGTTATTTTCATGCTTAAAATTGATACTAAAAGCAACCTTTAACACTTAGAAACTAGCTTGGAATCATGCTTTTGTTCATATTTTTAGAAATAAGAGAGCTGGATAGGTTTATGCTTGATTTCAGTGTTTTATGCAGGTTTTAAGGTGAATTAGGTAAAAGAAGTGAAGAAGGATAGAGATGGAATCAGAAAAGAACTCAAGAAGTTCAAAGGAAGAGACGTCGCAAGTACTGCTTGGTGAAAGAGTACGAAGCAAACAAGATGTAACTTTTCCACCCCTTGGAGGAAGATCTTGGATGCTAAGGCTACCTACTCATCTTTCTAGGGTTCTATCTTCATTCTTTCATTATTTTTCATCTAGCTTCATGATAACAGTTGAAAAACTATTATTTTCATGCTTAAAATTGATACTAAAAGCAACCTTTAACACTTAGAAACTAGCTTGAAATCATGCTTTTGTTCATATTTTTAGAAATGAGAGAGCTGGACAGGTTTATGCTTGATTTTAGTGTTTTATGTAGGTTTTAAGGTGAATATGGTGAAAGAAGTGAAGAAGGATAAAGATGGAATCAGAAAAGAACTCAAAAAGTGCAAAAGGAGAAGTCGCAACAACCGCTCAGTGGCAGTTTACCGCTGAGCGGCACTCAGGAACTCACGTTGGATCCGCTGAGGGTTGAAAATGCCGCTGAGCGGCAGTTTTTGCTTCGTCTCTGCCAAAGATACAAACCCTAGGACGTCCTAAAGCTTATATACTATTCTAAAAATACAGAAAAATTAGGCCCAAGCCCATAAAAGTGCCGCTCAGCGGTAAAAGTGCCGCTCAGCGGTAAACTGCCGCTCAGCGGTAAACTGCCGCTCAGCGGTAAACTGCCGCTCAGCGATAAGTGCGTGAGTTGTTTTCTTCCACTCAGCGGCATTTTCACCCCTCAGCGGATCCAACGTGAGCTTCTCAGTGCCGCTCAGCGGTAAACCACCGCTGTGTGGTACTTGCGGCTTCTCCTTTTGCACTTTTTGATGTCTTTTCTGATTCCATCTCTATCCTTCTTCACTTCTTTCACCAAATTCACCTTAAAACCTGCACAAAAACACTGAAATCTAGCATAAACCTGTCCAGCTCTCTTATGTCTAAAAATATGACCAAAAACATGATTTCAAGCTAGTTTCTAAGTGTTAAAGGTTGCTTTTAGTATCAATTTTAAGCATGAAAATAACAGTTTTTCAACTGTTATCACAACCCCAAACTTAGAACTTTGCTTGTCCTCAAGCAAACAAGATGTAACTCAATCTTCTACCAATCCATATAATGGTTCACTCATTTAAAAATCTTCTTTTCAAGATAAGTAAAGACTTCAATCAAACTTATGACCATGATTTCAATCAAGACGTGCACATGCTTTGGTGTTCACAAAGTCACTTAATATCCAACAAATGCTATTTTTCATGAATGATCAATCAACTAAGCATGGATGTTCATGTGCTCATGGAATATTTCCTCACTTGGTAAGGTGTTTCACTCAAGCACAAGTGTATAAGAGGTAATCACTCATTCACTCCACTATCACAATGTCACATGAATCAACTTTGCCTTTCATTTAACCACAATCAAAAACATTCATAAGCATGCATCATCACAAGGACTTTTTCAATGGCTTATAACGTGGCTGGGCTAACAAGAAAATTGGTTTTTCTGGATCACAAAACCCTTGAGTTAAGAGAATCATATCAACACAATCATTCTTATTTATTCCCAACTTTCTTTTGCATTGAGCTTTGCCTTTTTCTTTTCTTTTCTTTATCTTTTCACATTCTTATTTCTTAGCTCTTAGCTCAATGCTTTCCTTTTTCTTTTTCATACTTTCCCAACAACCCCAAACTTGAACATTTATCAATACCATAGAAGATTTTCTACTTAACTCAAGGTAAAGCTTTTCATCAAGGGTTTTCAAAATATGTTCAAGGCTAAGGGTTCAAAGGATAGAACACAAAGTGTTCTCTTTTAGTGGGCTAACTTCATGAATTTGGCCAATATAAGGGTTACCAACAAATGGCCTTGATCATATGATGCAAAACAAGCAATTGATTCAATCATAGAAAACTTGGGCAAAATCATTCATGCTTTCAAAGTAATAGCATTCAATCATAAAAACTCTGGAGCTCAAAACCTCACATATAAGCTCATTCACATTTGACATACACATCCTGCTTAGAATCATAATCACAATCACAATATCATGCATTTGTTCACAGAGCTTGTGAATCACCTGTATAAGCATATAATGTGCACATTCTCAACATCAATCAATCTTAAAGCATCATCAAGCATTACTTACGACACCATCACAATCATAAGCAAACCATCATAATAGACAAAGTTTTCAATTGAGTACATCAACCCTAATCTAAAACAAAAATACGTACAGAACACTGGGTTGCCTCCCAGTAAGCGCTTGTTTAATGTCACGAGCCTGACCCAAAATTTCAAGGATCAACCAACTGCATCATTGTGGACAAGTGTTGCACTTCTCCCCCTAAATCAGGCTTGAGACGTTGACCATTCACCACCCAACTTTTCTGTGGATCATCAGCAGCTGGATTAAATATTTCAATTGCTCCATGCGGGTGCACTCCCTTTACTACAAATGGTACTGACCATTTTGTCTTCAGTTTCCCAGGGAATATCTTCAATCTTGAATTGAATAATAGAACCTGTTGTCCTGGATTAAAAACTTTATTTACCAACTTCCTGTCATGATAAAAATTGATCTTATCTTTATAAGCCTTGGATGAATCATATGCATGTAATCGCATTTCTTCAAGCTCCAAAATCTGCCTTCTGCGTGTGCATTGAGTTTCATAAGGATCAAAATTCAAGAATTTCAAAGCCCACAACGCTCTATGCTCCAATTCTACTGGCAAATGACATGCTTTCCCATAGACTAATTGAAACGGTGATAATCCCATAGACGTCTTCATTGTCGTCCTATAGGCCCAAAGAGCATCATCCAATTTGAGTGACCAATCCTTTCTTGATGAAGTGACTGTTTTTTCCAGGATCCTTTTTATTTCTCTGTTAGATACCTCAGCTTGTCCATTGGTTTGTGGATGATAAGGTGAAACTACCTTATGTTTCACTCCATAATGTTTGAGTACTTTTTCTAGCTGGTAATTGCAAAAATGAGATCCTCCATCACTAATCAACACTCTTGGAGTGCCAAAGCGTGAAAATATCTGCTTCTTCAAGAATTTAATTACTGTGCTAGCATCATTTTTAGGACAAGCTAATGCTTTCACCCATTTACTCACATAATCCACTGCTACCAAAATATATTCATTGTTGAAAGATGGAGGAAAGGGTCCCACAAAGTCAATACCCCAGATATCAAAAACCTCAACCTCTAAAATACCTTGTAATGGCATCTCATGACGTTTAGTGATTGTTCCTGCTCTTTGACATTTATCACAATTTCTAGGGTGATTATGGGCATCTTTAAATAAAGTTCGCCAATAAAACCCTGATTGAAGGACTTTTGCTGCTGTTCTTTCTCCATTAAAATGTCCTGCATAAGGTGAATCATGACAATCCCAGAGAATTCCTTCTGCTTCTTCATTCGTCACACATCTCCTCAGAAGATTATCTGCTCCAATCTTGAACAAATAAGGATCATCCCAAACAAACTGCTTGGCATCATGCAAAATTTTTTTTCTTTGTTGCCAAGTTAAGTCTTCTGGCATGACCCTTGCAGCTTTGAAATTAGCCATATCAGCAAACCATGGCCTCTACTGAATATACATGAGTGTTTCATCTGAAAAAGATTCCCAGATTTCGGATTCCTTGCTAGTGACCTCATTGTTGACTAACCGTGACAAATGATCAGCAATCAAGTTCTCACTTCCTTTCTTATCACGGATTTCTACATCAAATTCTTGCAATAATAGTACCCATTTAATCAGACGTGGCTTAGAATCTGGCTTTATCAACAAATATTTGATAGCTGCATGATCTGTATAGATAATCACCTTAGATCCAATAAGATAAGGTCTAAATTTCTCTAGAGCATACACTATAGCTAGAAATTCTTTCTCTGTGGTAGCATAATTCAACCGAGCATCATTCAGAACTTTGCTAGCATAATAAATTGGATGAAATTTTTTTTCTTTTCGCTGGCCAAGAACAACTCGTATTGCATAATCACTTGCATCACACATTAATTCAAAATTTTTATTTCAATTTGGAGCTACAATTACTGGAGCTGACACTAATTTACTCTTCAATATGTCAAAGGCTTTCAAACAGTCTTCATTCATCACAAAAGGAGCATCCTTCATCAAAAGATTACTCAATGGCTTAGCAATTTTTGAGAAACCTTTAATGAATCTTGTATAAAACCCAGCATGACTGAGAAAACTCCTAATCCCCCTTACATTTGTTGGTGGAGGCAGTTTCTCAATGACTTCTACTTTAGCTTTATCTACCTCAATTCCTTTAGCAGAAATTTTATGTCCCAGCACAATTCTTTCAGTTACCATGAAATGACATTTTTCCCAATTAAGAACAAGATTCGTCTGAACACATCTTTTAAGAACAGTGTTCAAATTAGCCAAACACCTTTGGAAAGAATTTCCAAAAACTGAAAAATCATCCATGAATACTTCAATGCATTTTTCTAAGAGATCTGCAAAAATTGCCTGCATACACCTTTGAAATGTAGCTGGAGCATTACATAATCCAAATGGCATCTTTATATACGCAAAGATACCAAAAGGACAAGTAAAAGTCGTCTTCTCTTGGTCTTTTGGATCTACCACAATTTGATTGTATCCAGAATATCCATCTAGAAAACAATAGAAAGCTTGACCTGATAATCTCTCTAACATCTGGTCCATGAAAGGAAGAGGAAAATGATCCTTCCTAGTGGCTTTATTTAGCTTCCTGTAATCAATGCACATACGCCAGCCAGTAACTGTCCGAGTAGGAATAAGTTCATTCTTATCATTATGAATTACTGTCATCCCACCTTTCTTTGGAACCACCTGTACTGGACTCACCCATTCACTATCAGAGATTGGATAGATGATACCAGCTTCTAACAGTTTCAACACTTCTTTTCTAACCACCTCCTTCATTACAGGATTTAACCTTCTCTGTGGTTGAGCACTTGGTTTATAATCTTCTTCCATAAAAATCTTATGCATGCAATAAGTTGGGCTAATACCTTTAAGATCTGATATTGACCACCCAATTGCTTCTTTGTTAGCTTTCAGAATTTCTATCAACTGTTCTTCTTCTTGTAGAGATAAAGAGTTATTAATGATGACTGGCTTCAGAAAGTCTCGTCAAGTTTTGTTGTCTTCTCAGATGGAGTAAATTGCATTTGCCATTTTTGCTGTTGCCATTGAACCATTGAAACCTTTTGTATTTCTTGTGGTAATTGAGAAAGTTTCATAATTACTTCTTCCAACTGTTGAGAAATAATTTTATTTTGAATAAGCAAAGCCTCATTTGATTGTAACAACTCCTTCTGACTAAGATATCCTCTTTCAATGTTGAGCTCGTTGTCACTAGTAGCCATATTTTCAATGATTTCTGTAGCTTCCTCTGGAGTTTTCCATTTGATGTTTCCTCCTGCTGAGGCGTCAAGCATCATCTTGGTTTGTGAACCAAGACCTCCAAGGAAAGTTAGGACTACTTCCACTTCGTCGAATCCATGCGTGGGAGTCTTTCGTAACAAGCTTTTATATCTGTCCCATGCATGACCCAGTGATTCCTCCATGCCTTGCTTAAATGATGAAATCTCTTGCTTTCCTTTATTCACTTTTGATTGTGGAAAGTATTCGTTTAGGAACTTGGTTACCACTGCTTCCCACTCTGTAAAGCTTCCCTCTGGAAAAGAATTCAACCAAAGCTTAACATTGCCTCCTAATGAGAATGGAAACAAGCTAAGTTTGATTGCTTCATCCGGCACCCCATTTATTTTCACCGTGTTGCAGATCTCATTAAATGTTGTGAGGTGCTCATATGGGCTTTCGTGAGACAACCCATTGAATTGATTACTTTTTACCAGTTGGATCAACACTGGTTTGACCTCCATGTTGGTGATGGACAAATTTGTAAGCACCAAAATATGATGTCACAAACTTGTTTCACAATCGGCAAGTATGACCGAATCGTTCAAGTAATAAAACTTGGTAAGACCAAGTATCGTTCTTCCCAAAGGACTCACGGCCTAGTTTAGTTATGTGGTTTCTTGATTAACTAAGACTTACAAACGAAATATTTGAGTTTAAAATGCAAGACAGAAAATAAACATGTATGCATGAATTTTGATCAATGGCAAAGACAAAAGATAAACACTTTCAATGGAATATATGAATGAATATGTTGTTGGGGGTCAATTTCATCTCATCCACTCTCATATATTTTAGGAATTCAACATTCAAATCATCATTGTTAATGCCACTCTCTAATGTACCATTCTAGATGGCTTCTCCCTAATCAAATAGTTCATACAATTCCTAGCATTCCTAATGATTAGTTCATGAGTGCAGGAGCTTAAAGGCAACCAATAGAATATTGTCAGTATAATATTGGGAGAAATTCCCCGGATCTAGACTTCCCCGTACGTGTCCGTATCGACAAAACCAATAATCATGCATTAGAATGAGTTAAACAATGCAAGCATTGAGCAAAGAGGAAAAACCCTAACTAATGATGAAAGAAAGCATATGTCTTAATTCAAAGATGTACTCAACAGATTCCATATATGAGAGCTTCAAGAGATTACATTGATTCCCCAACAAACATACAAGGTTTAGTTCACCATATTCATGGTGAACCTAGATGAATAACAATGAAAGTATGAAAGAATAAACCCAATAAAGTGGAAGAGGTAGCCTGAGCATCCAAGATCCTCCTTCAAAGGGGTGAAAGAGAGAGTGTTTGCCTCGTTTCTGCCAAAGATCCCTAACTAAAGGACGTGCAAGCCCTTATATACTAATCTAGAGTTACAAAAGATTACAAAAGCCCAAGCCCAAAAAGTGCCGCTCAGCGCCATTTACCGCTCAGCGGTGGTTACGCGTCTTCTTTCTTCCCCTCAGCGGCCATTTGCCCCTCAGCGGTTCCAACGCCACCTCTTGAGTGCTGCTCAGCGGTAGTTTGCCGCTGAGCAGTGCCTTCGACTTCTCCTTTTTGCACTCTTTCTTGTCTTTTCTAATGTCCTCTCTCTTATTCTTCACTTCTTTCACCAAATTCACCTCAAAACCTGCACAAAAACACTTAAATCAAGCATAAACCTGTCCAGCTCTCTTATTTCTGAAAATATACACAAAAGGCATGATTTCAAGCTAGTTTCTAAGTCTAAAGGTTGCTTTTAGTATCAACTTTAAGCATGAAAATAACAGTTTTTCAACTGTTATCACAACCCCAAACTTAGAACTTTGCTTGTCCTCAAGCAAATAAAATGTAACTCCATCTCCAACCAATTCATATGATGGTTTACTCATTCAAAATCCTCTTTTCAAGATAAGTAATAACTTCACTCAAACTTAAGACCAAGAGTTCAATCAAGATGTGCACATGCTTTAGTGTTCACAAAGTCATTTAAATTCCAACAAATGCTATTTTTCATGAATGATCAATCAATTAAGCATGGATGTTCATGTGCTTATGGAATATTTCCTCACTAGGTAAAGTGTTTCACTCAACACACAAGTGTATAAGAGGTAAAGTGTTTCACTCATTCACTCCACTATCACAATGTCACCTGAATCAACTTTGCCTTTCATTTAACCACAATCAAATACATTCACAAGCATGCATCATCACAAGGACTTTTCAATGGCTTATAATGTGGCTGGGCTAACAAGAAAATTGGTTTTTCTGGATCACAAAATCCTTGAGTTAAGAGAATAACAACACAATCTTCTTATTCATTCCCAACTTTCTTTTGCCTTTGCTTTTGCATTTGCATTGAGCTTTGCTTCTTTTTCTTTTCTTTTCTTTGCATATTCTTACTTTTTAGCTCTTAGCTCAATGCTTTTTCCTTTTTCATGTTTCCCCAATAACCCCAAACTTGAACATTTAACAATACCACACAAGATCTTCTACTTAACTCAAGGTAAAGATTTTCAATCAAGGGTGTTCAGTGTATATTTAAGGCTAAAGGTTCAAAGGATAGAACACAACGTGTTCTCTTTTAGAAGGCTAACTTTATGAATTTGGCCAATAAAAAGGGTTTCAAAAACACGGCCTTTGATCATATGATGCAAAACAAGCAATTGATTCAATCATAGAAAACCTGGGCAAAGTCATTCATGCTTTCGAAGTAATAGCATTCAACAATAACAACTCTGGAGCTCAAAACCTCACATATAAGCTCATTCACATTTGACATACACATCCTGCTTAATTTCACAATCACAATCATGATACCCTGCATTTGTTCACAAAGCTTGTGAATCACCTGGATAAGCATTTTAATGTGCACATCATCTCAACATCAATCAATCAATAAGCATCATCAAGCATTACTTATCACACAATCCCAGTTAATAGCAAACCATCATAACAAACCAGGTGTTCAATAGAGTACATCAAACCCTAATCTAAAAACAAAAACAAAAAAAGTTCAGAAAACTTAAACCACAAAAGCATAATCATATGATAGCATTCATCAGTAAATGCTATCTCAGCTCCTCATCAGTCCGAGCTCTCTGTGTCTTCCTCTTCCTCTTCATCATCATCTTCATCAAATGCATCCTCCTCCTCAGCTTCATCTTCATCCATGTCTCGGGCTGAAGCTTCAGCTGCTTCAGCTCCTCCATGCCATGGTTCTTCTGGCCAAGCTACCACATTATGGAATTCATCCATAGTCCACCTGTGTGCTGGAGGGGTATCATACATCCCCACTATCATCTCAGCCGTGGCCACCTGCCCTCTGTGGATGGACTGCAACTGAGCACCTATAAGAGACATATACATGTCCCTCATCTGGAATGGTTCTGCCTCATGAGTATCAGCATAAGTCCTACTCTGTGCTGGCCTTCTCTCTCTACGAGCCTGGCGTGGTGGCACTGGCTGGGCTGCCTCCTCACCTCCACAGTACTGTCTGTAATAGGCCTCATCTATAGCTTTTCTTGGCCTCTCAAATGGTGGAACAGAAGTGTCCACCCCAGCTAGCTTGCAAAGGTGAGTGATCAAAGAAGGATGTCCCAGTGGTGCTTTGTTGTTTGAAGTGTTAGCACACACACTAATCTCATCAGCTATCACCTGCCCAATATTAACATTCAAGTTTCTGATAGCACAGTAGATGAAGAGTGCCCTGCTGAGAGTAATATCTGACACATGTGAACATGGCTGAATGTTGGCATGAGAAAATGCCATCCAATACTTTGCAAGAGGAGTCAAATCTGTCCTCCTAATATTAACCACTGAGCCAGATCTATTCCTTTGGAAGTGTCCTCCAGGTATGCACAATACTCTCTCAACATCCTCAAAGTCAGCACCTTCCTCCATGCTAAGAGCAAACTGGCATTGCTCACCAGCCCACACAGTATCCAGAAAGTTAATGATGGAGTCAGGATCATACCTGATAGCATGGCCTCTAACATAGCCCAAATAATTCTCAGCTGGATAATCACCAATCTTCTTTGCATTGGTGTAGAATAATTTCACCACAGCTATGTTGGCAGGTGATGGATAAGTGGCTAGCTTCCCCCAATCATTCCCTAACACTTGCTCTCCAAATTGAGGAGCAAAGTTAGGTATCATTCCAACCTTTCTCTCCATTAGAAGTCTCCTGTCCTGAACCACCCTAAAGTGCTTCTCATGTTTCCTAGAGAGGAACCTGCCATTATGGGGCTGCTCTGGTTCCTTTTCCTTTCTCTTGGTTGCCATGGTTTTCAATCTCTTTCCTGAAGAGGATGCCATTCCTGCATTCAAACATAAATCCAAAACCACAGAACATGATGTTAATCATTAGTAAACATAAAACAAAACTCCTTTTGAAGCTAAACCACCGCTGAGGGCCAGAATTTCCCCTCAGCGCCACCAGTGCCACATTCAAACACGCAACAAACCAGAAAAAGCAAATCTGGCAGAGTGCCGCTCAGCGGTAAATGCCGCTCAGCGGTGATCTGCAGATTTTTGCAAATCTCGTTTTTAAACTGTCCTAACTCCACCCAAATGCAATTTTCAGTTTTCCAGTTCATAATCAAGCAGTTTAATCGGTTCAAACATCAAATATATCATCAAATCATGCATAGAAATCAAAACCCCTAAATATTCATGCTTTGACAATCACAGTCAATTTCAAGAACCCTAGAATGAACAAAATGCATTTTACTTACTTGGGTGGAGATGCTAGATGATATGAGAATGCTTCCAAACTAGAATGCTCTCTTCCAACCCCAAACTTTGATAGCACACTAGTGTAAAAGTGAGTGGAAGAGAAATTTCCTAAAGAGGGAAGAGTAAAAAGATGTGGGAAACCTAAGAGGAGATATGTGGGAGTCTTAGTGCAGAGAAGAGCTTGAAAGAATGTAAAAACGCGCAGCTTAGGGTTTAAAATTACCCCAATGGGCTCGGGTTCCGCTAAGGGGAACTTAAGCCCATCTGCGATAGTACCGCTCAGCGGTAATTGCCGCTCAGCGGCACTTTCTTGATGTGCCCTTCTCCTTATTTTCTTGACCTACGTGCCTTCCTAGCATAGCCCTCATAAGTTCCCTGCAATTCAATGTTAAAAATGCTTATGCAAATCCTAAAAATAAACAAACAGAAAACAATCAATCAACTGGGTTGCCTCCCAGGTAGCGCTTGTTTAACGTCACGAGCCTGACCCAAAATCCACCAACACCCATCAGTAGGTGTTTTAAACTTACCAGCACCCATCAGTAGGTGATGAGTCAATATTTTATTCACTTCACTTAGTTTATTGTACCGAATTTAATCGGGGAATTGTGCTTAATTGTCCGGTATTTTCCCGTTTTTGCTAATTGTGCTTAATTTGACCAAAAATTCTTATTTTAATTAATTTGAATTATTTGGACTAATTATTTGCATTATTAATTGTAGGGAAATTGTTGGATATTATTTGGGACATTTGGAGGTCAAAAAGAAAATGTCACATCAAATATACTTTAAACTAAAATGAGAGGGGGTGTGGATTTCAATTATGGGAGGTGCACACAAGAAAAAAAAGGAGCTGGATTCATTTGGAGAGAAAAAGATGTGCAGACTATGAAACTCCGTGCTCTTTCACTACACACATAGAAGCTTCTGGATTTGGACTTTTAATTGGTAAATGGAGTGTGGTAGCATGTTAGAAGCATACGGTGCAGCACGGCCCACACAGTTTTCGGTCCAGCTGTCACGGGCTGGTCCAAAGTGAAAGCTTTCACATCCAGCACGTCCCTGACCCACTCAAGTTCCAGCATCTCCACGACCCAACATGTATCTTCATTTTCCAGCAGCATGTGGTGGCAGAGGAAGAAAATCACACGTCCAACATCACGCCACGGACGGCCCAGCTTCAGCTAAAAAATGGGAGAAGACGTCCAGTGCTGCAGCAGCTTCATGCGGTGAAGAGAATGTTGGTTTTAGGAGGTGCATCCAGCACATAGTCCACCACACGGGAGGCCCAGCAGTGAAGACGTGGTTCTGGAAGCACATCACGCCCTGCAAAGAGAAGAAGAAGCGGTCCAGTAGCTTGGCACAAAGAGGGAGGCTTCAATGGACAGCAAGCAGAGGCCCAACACTTTGGAGGTGGCATGGAGAAAAAAAAATGAAAGCACAGAAGCGTCCAGCTTCCACGCACACGGTCCAGAAATAGGAGGAAGTCCACCACGGTCCAGGGGAGATTTTTATTTTTGGTGTAGGGAATGTAAGGACGTGAGGATGGTGACCTAGGACGTGGGGGTTACGAGAGAACAGTGGGAGCCGCCACTGGCCATTGGTACTCACGCTCTCGGTCTTTGAGGTTTGGGGGGAGACATTGTATTCGGAAAGTCTTTGGAGAGCTTGGGAGAGTTGGTTTGTATGTTGTCTTCTCTGGACGTGGATTCAGCATTGAGTAATCTCTGCCCTTTTGATTCCCAGCTGCCACGGTCACCTTGTTTAGCATTAGACGTTTTTTTTTTTCCTTATTTTATTACATGATGTTTTCATGCTTCTTGACTCACTGTAATTCTGTTTTAATTGATGAATGGTAGAGAACAATTGGAAGTCATTTCATTTAGTAAGGGAGATTTGTCCAGCCGTAACCATGGTCTTTCTTTGAGCAAAATTTTATTCAATGAGAGATTACATTTAGCTCTTCACTGCAAGTTTACTAGCATGATCTGTCCTTGCAATTTAAGTTCTTTACATAAGCATGATTTAAACTTGGTTCTTTTGGATCTACTGTGGTGCAAGTTAATAAGGTAGTTCTCGGTACATTGCATTTTCAGCCGTAAGTTTCTATTTGTTTTGGTTTCTTAGATGATTGAGAAGTGAAGGTGGACGGCACTTGGAGAGGGGGTCTTCAACCAGCGCGAATTCTGCTGCTGCATGGATGGGAATCTCAATTTATTGAATTGGAGAAGGCATTCACGTCCATGAGAGCGTTTGGTTTTGGCTTCTTCACTTTATGCTTGCACGTGATGGAGATGTGTGGCTAGAAGACTTTAGCATTTCATTTTAAAGTGTTGTTTAATTAATAAAGAAACGGTGGGGCATTCATTTGGATGTGACAGTAGCATGGTCATGCCTTTAGAGAGAAGAAGTGGATATAATTTATGGAGAATGTGCCTTTTGGCATAGAAAGTAGAAGTGTTAAATTTATTCACGTAACAGCATTATTCTAAGTGGCTAAATAGGAGTAGGTGTCATGATTTTGCATGGAAGGGGTGGTGAGTTGTCACGTCCAGGGGCTGCACAAAGACTTTGTTTTTTTTTTTCTTTCTAAGCATGGAGCATTTTGTTGTTATGGAGAAAAATACTCACGGTTCTAAGTACATGTAAATGCTTGATTTACTTGCTGAATTTCCGAATTTGTCAAAAGTTTAAGTGCTTATTATTTGTTGCATTTTTAATTAATTCCCACATCTTGCTTTAGGATAATTTAGTTTACTGTTTTCGTTCACTATGTTGTCTATTCTTTTCAGTTTCTTTGTTTTCCTGTATTTTCAATTTCCGTACTTGCTTAGAGACGGTTCGAACTTCGGTCATCCATAGGGTCGTGCGGTCTTTATGCTTTGTTTATTTATTTCAATGTTTTCACTAATGTTTGGCTGTATTTAATTTCCAGTTTTAATTTAGTTCATTTCGAATCACAAAAACACTTTCAACCCCCCCCCCCCACTATGTGTTTGATCCGAGACTGAACCCAAATTGGTCCTTGAGAGACGACCTAGGAGTCACTTCCTAGTACTATACTGCATTCTTTTATGCACAACTTTTGTTGGGAGGTGCGACCCTCTCATCAAAATGGCGCCGTTGCCGGGGACCAACGGTTCAGTCTTAGGTTTTTGTTGTGTTTGTGTGTGTTGTGTTTTGTCTTGTGTTGTGATGTGATGTGATGTGATGTTTTGTGTGTGCGTGTTGCATGTATAAATGTGTCGTGTTTTATTTGTTTCGTGATTTTTAGTATTCTTCTTTTTCCATGTCTACCTATTTTGATTTTGTGAACACTGCTTGTTTTGCTAGTGCCTCTAATTATGATTCTCCTTCTGCATGTTACTCTGATTGTAATTCATATTCTGCTGATTTCTATGTTGAGAACAATACGGCTCATCCTCTAATTTCTGAGAGTGCTCTTTGTGAGCCGGTTTCACTTAAGGAGGATGATCTTCATTGCGATCTCACCCCTGGACTGATACATTTGCTGCCTAAGTTTCATGGTTTTGCAGGAGAATGCCCACACAAACATTTGGAGGAGCTCCACATCATGTGCTCTTCAATGAAGCCTCCAGATGTCCCTCTTGATTACATTTTCTTGAGCGCATTTCCGCATTCATTACAAGGAGCAGCTAAGGATTGGAAAGACTCTCTCCCTCTGAGATCCGTTACCGATTGGGGATATCTTGAGCATCAGTTTCTGAGCAAATTCTCCCTTGTGCACTATGGTTACAGTATCGGTCTTGGATGGAATGACCCTACCTTGGAATGGTATAATGCTCCACAGCATCATTATCAAGAACCACCATTCCAGAGTACTTTCATGCCTCCACCAGTCCAGCAATACCAAAGTCAGCAATATGATGCTCCTGCCCAAATAGCTCCTCCGCCTTCTACTTCTGAGCCTACATTGCAGGAGTTGTTGGAGCAGATGACCATGCAGAACCTTCAGTTTCAGCAAGAGAACATGCAGTTCCAGCAAGAAATAGGAGCTGCCATTCAGAGTATGACTGATCAGATAGGGCAGATGGCCACTCAACTCACTGAGGAACAGTCTCAAGATTCAGAGTCATCATTTCAGACTGTTTGGATTCCAGATGATGATGGTGGCATCCACATAGGAGAAGGGGAGCAGAGTTATGAGCTTACCACTGTGCAACCTACTTTCCCACCTTCAAATGTCCTTACTCTTGCATCTGAGGAGACTGATAAAGATCTTAAGGAACAGGCAGAAATAAGCAGTAATTCTGAATCAGGTAGACAATTTTCATCTTCCACCACTTTTCCAATCTTTAGGGAAGTGGAGGAAAACATACCTAATTTTGACTATGCTGTCGATGATTATGCTGTTGATAGGTATGTTGGTGATTGTATTGTTGATGAGTCTGTTTTTAATTCTTCCTCTCTGCATGATGAGAATCAATTTTTGATATCAAATTCGTATGTTTATTCTCCATGCACTGAACATGAATCTGAATCTGTGGTTGATATTGTTTCTGAATTTGAAATTGATTTATGTTCTGAGAGTTTATCTGTTGTTCAGCCTGTTACACTGGGATTGGGTGGTATACCCCTGCATGTCATTTCTTTGGAACCACATTGCACTAACCATGTTGCAGGAGGTACACATGAATTTGACCAACATGCACCCACAGTGGAAGGAAAAGGTGCTTACATACACATTAGTTTCAACCGCAATAGGCACCAGCTGAACCCGCTCATCAACAATCCTTGCTTCTTAGATCCGGCTGTGGATGACATTTCCCTGCTTGATCAAATCTGGAGGATGAAGCAATTCTTCCTCAAAACTTCCTGGCTGGATCCAATGGCGGAAGACATCCCCCTACAAGTCCAAAATTGGCAACTGCCACCATGATCAGGGGAGTTTTCTTTCTCTCTTCTCCCCCTTTCCCTACTTTTATTGCACTTGTCCATGATCTGTTGACTGTTATGACTTCTGATCTTATGCTTATGACACATTGAGGACACTGTGTAGTTTAAGTGTGGTCTATTGGGGGAGATTCTGATTTTTCTTTGTTAGTTTTTGTTTTCTTAGTTAAATTTTTTCTTTTCTAGGTAGTTTTTGTCGTGTCTTGCATACAGTTTTACATGTTTCTCTTGATTTCTGGACTTTGTTTAGGTTGTAGATGTGTCTTTCACTTCATTGATACTCTGATATGTTTGAAATCCTTGCTTTTCTCTGCTTGGGAAGATGATCATGATGTTTGAGAGTTGAATTGATTGTGACACAAATGCCCTGTGTGAGAATTTGAGCCACTTTATGTTCTTTCTTGTGTGTGATATGTCTCTTGATTGCTTGCACATATGCCTTGGCTTGACTCTTGTTGATAATTCTTGATTGATATGCATGTTTGGAAGTGACAAAGGCAGTTTTGTTCTTGAGCCTCTCTAGCCACATAAGCCTACCTTGTTCTAATCCTTTGAAAACCCCTTTTGAGCCTATACTTTCCTCATTTCTTTGTTTTGAAGCTCATACACTAGCCTTAAGTGAAAAAACCATGATTACCTTAACCTTAGGGAATTTTGGAGCTTTGGAAGTGTTTTGGAAACAAGTGTGGTCTCCTTAGGGATTCTTATGAGTTGTCTAGTTGGTTCCTCTTACTGTTTTGTTTTTGTAAATCTTGTCTTTTACAGTTTTGTTTTGAAAAGAGAGAAAAGAAAAGAGACAGGATGAAAAAAAAAAAAATGAAAAAAAAATGATAAAAAAAATTGTGAATAATGGAGTCAAGAAGAGGATTGAATTAGAGGTTGTGGGTGTGTTTGAATGTGTTTACTTCCCCATTGCTCCTCTGTTCCTTATGGTTTGTAGCTTCTTATCCAGATATATCCTCCCTTGTCCTTGGCCCCATTACAACCATGAAAAGACCTTTTGATTTGAACATGCGTATGTGCTTGAGTGTTGATATTAGAGGCTTGCCAAGTCTGTTGTTGTTTGCTTTCTTGAGTGCATTGAGTTGAAATTCTTTACCTTATACACTTGAGAGAAACATTGATAGTGCATCTGTGAGGTTTTGTTACTTTTGATTCACCTCTTGAGCTGATTGATCATTTTGCCATGTCTTGAATTGCTTGGATGAATTTCATGAGTATCTGCTTTCTCTGATTCATTCTGTGTTGGAATTGTCTACTTCCTTTCTCTGTCCAGATTCCTGGAGAACTATGTGATTCTGTTTCTGTCCTTGTTGAGTCTTTGTTTTCTGTATGCTGAGTCTGTGTCACCTCCCTAAAAGTCCTTTGAACTATTCCTTGATCTGCGTCTTGATTTTGCCCAGGAGTGCAAAAGACTAAGTGTGGTCTATTTTGATGAGTCAATATTTTATTCACTTAGTTTATTGTACCGAATTTAATCGGGGAATTGTGCTTAATTGTCCGGTATTTTCCCGTTTTTGCTAATTGTGCTTAATTTGACCAAAAATTCTTATTTTAATTAATTTGAATTATTTGGACTAATTATTTGCATTATTAATTGTAGGGAAATTGTTGGATATTATTTGGGACATTTGGAGGTCAAAAAGAAAATGTCACATCAAATATACTTTAAACTAAAATGAGAGGGGGTGTGGATTTCAATTATGGGAGGTGCACACAAGAAAAAAAAGGAGCTGGATTCATTTGGAGAGAAAAAGATGTGCAGACTATGAAACTCCGTGCTCTTTCACTACACACATAGAAGCTTCTGGATTTGGACTTTTAATTGGTAAATGGAGTGTGGTAGCATGTTAGAAGCATACGGTGCAGCACGGCCCACACAGTTTTCGGTCCAGCTGTCACGGGCTGGTCCAAAGTGAAAGCTTTCACATCCAGCACGTCCCTGACCCACTCAAGTTCCAGCATCTCCACGACCCAACATGTATCTTCATTTTCCAGCAGCATGTGGTGGCAGAGGAAGAAAATCACACGTCCAACATCACGCCACGGACGGCCCAGCTTCAGCTAAAAAATGGGAGAAGACGTCCAGTGCTGCAGCAGCTTCATGCGGTGAAGAGAATGTTGGTTTTAGGAGGTGCATCCAGCACATAGTCCACCACACGGGAGGCCCAGCAGTGAAGACGTGGTTCTGGAAGCACATCACGCCCTGCAAAGAGAAGAAGAAGCGGTCCAGTAGCTTGGCACAAAGAGGGAGGCTTCAATGGACAGCAAGCAGAGGCCCAACACTTTGGAGGTGGCATGGAGAAAAAAAAAATGAAAGCACAGAAGCGTCCAGCTTCCACGCACACGGTCCAGAAATAGGAGGAAGTCCACCACGGTCCAGGGGAGATTTTTATTTTTGGTGTAGGGAATGTAAGGACGTGAGGATGGTGACCTAGGACGTGGGGGTTACGAGAGAACAGTGGGAGCCGCCACTGGCCATTGGTACTCACGCTCTCGGTCTTTGAGGTTTGGGGGGAGACATTGTATTCGGAAAGTCTTTGGAGAGCTTGGGAGAGTTGGTTTGTATGTTGTCTTCTCTGGACGTGGATTCAGCATTGAGTAATCTCTGCCCTTTTGATTCCCAGCTGCCACGGTCACCTTGTTTAGCATTAGACGTTTTTTTTTTTCCTTATTTTATTACATGATGTTTTCATGCTTCTTGACTCACTGTAATTCTGTTTTAATTGATGAATGGTAGAGAACAATTGGAAGTCATTTCATTTAGTAAGGGAGATTTGTCCAGCCGTAACCATGGTCTTTCTTTGAGCAAAATTTTATTCAATGAGAGATTACATTTAGCTCTTCACTGCAAGTTTACTAGCATGATCTGTCCTTGCAATTTAAGTTCTTTACATAAGCATGATTTAAACTTGGTTCTTTTGGATCTACTGTGGTGCAAGTTAATAAGGTAGTTCTCGGTACATTGCATTTTCAGCCGTAAGTTTCTATTTGTTTTGGTTTCTTAGATGATTGAGAAGTGAAGGTGGACGGCACTTGGAGAGGGGGTCTTCAACCAGCGCGAATTCTGCTGCTGCATGGATGGGAATCTCAATTTATTGAATTGGAGAAGGCATTCACGTCCATGAGAGCGTTTGGTTTTGGCTTCTTCACTTTATGCTTGCACGTGATGGAGATGTGTGGCTAGAAGACTTTAGCATTTCATTTTAAAGTGTTGTTTAATTAATAAAGAAACGGTGGGGCATTCATTTGGATGTGACAGTAGCATGGTCATGCCTTTAGAGAGAAGAAGTGGATATAATTTATGGAGAATGTGCCTTTTGGCATAGAAAGTAGAAGTGTTAAATTTATTCACGTAACAGCATTATTCTAAGTGGCTAAATAGGAGTAGGTGTCATGATTTTGCATGGAAGGGGTGGTGAGTTGTCACGTCCAGGGGCTGCACAAAGACTTTGTTTTTTTTTTTTCTTTCTAAGCATGGAGCATTTTGTTGTTATGGAGAAAAATACTCACGGTTCTAAGTACATGTAAATGCTTGATTTACTTGCTGAATTTCCGAATTTGTCAAAAGTTTAAGTGCTTATTATTTGTTGCATTTTTAATTAATTCCCACATCTTGCTTTAGGATAATTTAGTTTACTGTTTTCGTTCACTATGTTGTCTATTCTTTTCAGTTTCTTTGTTTTCCTGTATTTTCAATTTCCGTACTTGCTTAGAGACGGTTCGAACTTCGGTCATCCATAGGGTCGTGCGGTCTTTATGCTTTGTTTATTTATTTCAATGTTTTCACTAATGTTTGGCTGTATTTAATTTCCAGTTTTAATTTAGTTCATTTCGAATCACAAAAACACTTTCAACCCCCCCCCACTATGTGTTTGATCCGAGACTGAACCCAAATTGGTCCTTGAGAGACGACCTAGGAGTCACTTCCTAGTACTATACTGCATTCTTTTATGCACAACTTTTGTTGGGAGGTGCGACCCTCTCATCAGTAGGTGCAAAATCTTCTCACCAACACCCATCAGTAGGTGTTACAAAATTAGTATCCTTCAGTAGATACTTAACCACCTAGCATCCTTCAGTAGATGCTAAATCCAACAAAATAATGTCCAGAATAATGTTCACAAATTACAAATTATAAAACCAAATCAAAAGTTTGTAAATCTACTGGGTTGCCTCCCAGCAAGCGCTTCTTTAACGTCACTAGCTTGACCCAGTAAAGCTCATGTTCCTTCTTCTTTTTCTTCTTTCTACTGAACTTCTTCAGAAATTTGATCAAACCAGGAACCTGTTGCAATGTCTCAATCATAGGAACTTTACTCTCCAATTTCTTGAAGATTTCCATAAAGCACTTGAATTTCTTTTCCTTCCTATGATTCTTCTTTAGATGAGGATGTGATTTTTCATGTGATTTCTTCTTCTTTCCTCTCATCTTCTTTTTCTTCCTTTTTCTCTCCCTAAATTTTCTCTTTTTCTCTTCTTTTATTTTTTTCTTCCTTTCTCTTTTTCTCCTCAACTTCTTTATCTTCACACAAATTTTCTTTCTCTCTTCTCTCTCAACCAATTCTTTTTCTTTTTCTTCATCTTTATCTTTCTCACTCAACTCTTCTTTCTCTTTTCTCTCTACCCTTTCCTCATCTCCCTCTAATTTTTCCTCATCAAGAATCTTGTCACTTTCAGTGATAATGACTTGCCCTTCCTCCTTAAGGTTAACATCAGTATTAACATCATCATTTAATATCTGACTAATGTGACGAAGTTGCATCTCCATTCTTTTACATGATTCTTCAATGCTTTTCTGAGTAGAGTCGGAATTTTTCAAAAATCGTTGAAGGGTGTCCTCCAACCTATCCAAACTTCCTGATAGAAAGGGTTGTTGCTGCCATTGTTGTTGTGGTTGGTTCTCAAATTGTCCAGCAGCTTGCCAAAATTGGCTTTGATCCATGCTTGAGTGAGGTTCCCACCATTGGTTGAGATTACTTTGGTAGAATTGAGTGCCCCTATAGTTAAACTCTTGACCAAATTGCATTCTGCAGACATTAGGCACAAAACCCTAAAAACAATTGTTAGCACAAAAAGATAGAGAAAAGAAAAAAAATCAAAGGATATAATTGAGAAGATAAGAAGATAGGAAATAAAAACAGAAAAATAAAAACATAAAATAAAATAAAATAAAATAAAATACAAACAGAAAATAAAATAAAATAAAATAAAATATAATCTAATCAAATAAAATAAAATCAAATAAAAACCGAAAAATAAAAAACAGCAAATAAAAACAGAAAACAGAAAAACAGAAAACAGAAAAAATAAAATAAAATCAAATAAAATACAAACTGAAAAATATAAACAGAAAAATAAAATAAAATAAAAATTCGAAATTAAAATAAAATCTAATCTAAAAAGATAAAAATAAAATCAAACCTAAAGGATAAAAATAAAATCTAAAAAGATAAAATAATAAAAACAGAAAAAATAAAAACAGAAATTCAAAATTAAAGTCAAAGATAATCAATAATCACACAAATTAACCAGTTAAACCACGAATCCCCGGCAACGGCGCCAAAAACTTGATGGACAAATTTGTAAGCACCAAAATATGATGTCACAAACTTGTTTCACAATCGGCAAGTATGACCGAATCGTTCAAGTAATAAAACTTGGTAAGACCAAGTATCGTTCTTCCCAAAGGACTCACGGCCTAGTTTAGTTATGTGGTTTCTTGATTAACTAAGACTTACAAACGAAATATTTGAGTTTAAAATGCAAGACAGAAAATAAACATGTATGCATGAATTTTGATCAATGGCAAAGACAAAAGATAAACACTTTCAATGGAATATATGAATGAATATGTTGTTGGGGGTCAATTTCATCTCATCCACTCTCATATATTTTAGGAATTCAACATTCAAATCATCATTGTTAATGCCACTCTCTAATGTACCATTCTAGATGGCTTCTCCCTAATCAAATAGTTCATACAATTCCTAGCATTCCTAATGATTAGTTCATGAGTGCAGGAGCTTAAAGGCAACCAATAGAATATTGTCAGTATAATATTGGGAGAAATTCCCCGGATCTAGACTTCCCCGTACGTGTCCGTATCGACAAAACCAATAATCATGCATTAGAATGAGTTAAACAATGCAAGCATTGAGCAAAGAGGAAAAACCCTAACTAATGATGAAAGAAAGCATATGTCTTAATTCAAAGATGTACTCAACAGATTCCATATATGAGAGCTTCAAGAGATTACATTGATTCCCCAACAAACATACAAGGTTTAGTTCACCATATTCATGGTGAACCTAGATGAATAACAATGAAAGTATGAAAGAATAAACCCAATAAAGTGGAAGAGGTAGCCTGAGCATCCAAGATCCTCCTTCAAATGGGTGAAAGAGAGAGTGTTTGCCTCGTTTCTGCCAAAGATCCCTAACTAAAGGACGTGCAAGCCCTTATATACTAATCTAGAGTTACAAAAGATTACAAAAGCCCAAGCCCAAAAAGTGCCGCTCAGCGCCATTTACCGCTCAGCGGTGGTTACGCGTCTTCTTTCTTCCCCTCAGCGGCCATTTGCCCCTCAGCGGTTCCAACGCCACCTCTTGAGTGCCGCTCAGCGGTAGTTTGCCGCTGAGCGGTGCCTTCGACTTCTCCTTTTTGCACTCTTTCTTGTCTTTTCTAATGTCCTCTCTCTTATTCTTCACTTCTTTCACCAAATTCACCTCAAAACCTGCACAAAAACACTTAAATCAAGCATAAACCTGTCCAGCTCTCTTATTTCTGAAAATATACACAAAAGGCATGATTTCAAGCTAGTTTCTAAGTCTAAAGGTTGCTTTTAGTATCAACTTTAAGCATGAAAATAACAGTTTTTCAACTGTTATCAGTTGGCTGCATTGACTCTTGGTCTTGCTATGTTGTTAAAATGCTGAGGTCCAGCTATATTTGTGTAATCTGCAAGAGTTCTTCTGATATTATTATTCTCCATGTTCTCAATGCTATGGTCAGAACCTTGTGGTGATGGTTGCAATAGAACCTTCTGATATTATTATTTTTGGTTTTTATTTGATTTGATTTGATTTTATTTGATTTGATTTTATTTTATTTGATTTTATTTGATTTTATTTTATTTTATCTTATTTGATTTTATTTTATTTTATTTTATTTTATTTTATTTGATTAGATTAGATTTTATTTGATTTGATTAGATTAGATTTTATTTTATTTGATTTGATTTGATTAGATTAGATTTTATTTTATTTGATTTGATTTGATTAGATTAGATTTTATTTTATTTTATTTTATATTATTTTATTTTATATTATTTTATCTTATCCTCTGAATCTTTTATCTTCTGAATCTATATCTTCTCCTATATCATTTTGTGCTAACAAATCTTTTCTAGGGTTTTGTTTTCTTGTGCATGCAGGAAGCAATTAGAACAAGGAGCAAGAAAACAACAGAACCTCTGCTTGAAGGTCTAGACGAGAGTAGACGGAGGAGAAGAATCCGAACATCTAGAGAACTTTTCCCTTCTCCAGAAACTATCTTACAATCATCACCACAAGGTTCTGTTCATAGCACAGAAAATATGGAGAACAACAATGTTAGAAGAACTCTTGCTGACTACACCAATATAGCTGGACCTCAGCACTTTAACAGTATAGCTAGACCTAGAGTCAATGCAGCTAATATGGAGGTCAAACCAGCACTGATTCAACTGGTGACAAGCAACCAATTTAATGGGTTATCTCATGAAAGCCCATATGAGCACCTCACTACCTTCAATGAGATTTGCAACACAGTCAAAATTAATGGGGTGCCAGACGAAGCTATCAAACTTAGCTTGTTTCCTTTCTCATTGGGAGGCAATGCTAAGCTTTGGTTGAATTCTTTCCCAGAAGAAAGTTTCACAAAGTGGGAAGCAGTGGTCACAAAATTTTTAAACAAGTACTTCCCACAATCTAAGGTGACAAAAGGCAAGCAAGAGATTTCTTCGTTTAAGCAGGGTATGGAAGAATCACTGGGGCATGCATGGGACAGATACAAAAGCTTGCTAAGAAAAACACCCACGCATGGCTTTGAAGATCAGGAAGTAGTCTTAACTTTCCTTGGAGGGCTTGGTTCACAAACCAAGGTGATGCTGGACGCCTCAGCAGGAGGCAATATTAAATGGAAAACTCTAGAGGAAGCAACAGAGATTATAGAAAACATGGCTACTAGTGATAATGAGCTACACAATGAGAGAGGAGCTCCTATGCAAAAAGGAGTCCTCCAATTACAGACACATGATGCCCTGCTAGCTCAAAACAAAATTCTAACTCAACAGCTGGAGACTCTCACCAAAACTCTTGCACAATTACCCAAAGAGTTGAAAACTGCTGCACAGGTACAAACCCAGTTGTGCGAATTGTGTGGAGGCGACCATATCAATGGTCAATGTGCCTTTCCAGTTGAAGCCGTAGAGGATGTAAACTACATGACCAATCAGTACCGTCAAGGGAGCTACAATTAGGGGTGGAAACCAAACCCAAGTATTGGTCAAGGGCAAACTGGGCAAGCTGGTCAATATAATAAGCAGCAGCAGCAACCCACCTTATGGCAACAGTTATCTATGCTTAATAAAAGGTCCATGAGGATGGAGGAAACTCTCAACAATTTCATACAGAAAACTGAGTCTACCCAAAAGAGCACTGAAGCTGCTATCAAATATTTGGAGATTCAGATGGGGCAGATCACCAAACAGGTGGAAGAAAGGCCAAATAGAAATTTTGGGGCTAATACTGAGGTTAACCCCAGAGAAGAGTGCAAGGTGGTAGAGAGTGTTGATGATGAGAAAGTTGAGTTAGATACAGAAGAGAGAAGAGAAATAGAGAGCAAAAGCACTTTTCCTTTTCCAATCCATCAAGGGAAACAACTAGACTTCACAGAATTATTCAAAATGGTGGATAATGTGCACCTTGGGAACAGATTCTACAACAGATTACGGTTTACACTAAATCTAATGAAGAAATCTCTACAAAGAAAAGACGTAGAGATGATGAGGCAAAGGAGTGTATAACTGTTAAAAAAGAGTCATTCCCTCCTAAAGCAACAGATCCAGGCAGTTTTTCTATCCCTTGTACCATAGGGAAGAAAAGGGTGAAGAAAGCTCTTCTTGATTTAGGTTCAAGTGTTAACTTGATACCTTACTCTTTACTGGAGCAAATCGGCAATGTTAATGTGAAACCTGTAAAGGTTAATCTAGTAATGGCCAATGGATCTTCAAAGGAGCCATGTGGGATTGCAGAGGACATTATAGTTTGTGTTGGCAAACTTCAGTTCTTGGCAGACTTTGTGGTGATGAAGATGGAGACAGAGAAGATACCTATCATACTTGGAAGACCGTTTATGAAAACGGCCAGAGGTATCATTGATGTAAATGAAGGTATAGTGGTGCTCCAGGACAGGGAGGAGAGAGTGGTTGTAGACATCTTTAAAGATGAGACGCAAACACAGGAGGAAGAAGCTAGTTATAAAGCTGCATTTCAAGATGCACTCATGACTAGCCATAAAGATGAAAATCCCAAGGTTGCAGGTAACCATTGTTTGTTGTTTCAGGTACACAAGGAAGAAAAGATTGGAAGAGGAGGAGAAATTCCTGGTGACTGGGAGAAAAGAAGACCCCAACTTGGTGCACCTGTAAGAATCAAGAACAAGTTGTGGGTTGTGAAGGGCTTTAAAGAGAAGGATATGATAGAGATAGAATCTCCACGTCTTAGAAGAATCAAAACAGTTCACAGGAAACATCTGAGGAGTTGGTGGGATGACAACATCAACTATAAAGAAGGAACTTGAGCTTTACTGGGTCAAGCTAATGACGTTAAAAAAGCGCTTGCTGGGAGGCAACCCAGTGATTTTAGAACTTTTAAATTTTACTTTAATTTGTAATTTTTAAATCTGTTGAACATTATTGTGTAAATATTTTGCTGAACATAGCATCTACTGAAGGATGCTAGTTGGATATAGCATCTACTGAAGGATGCTAAGTGTGTAACACCTACTGATGGGTGTTGGTAAGTTTTTAAAACCTACTGATGGGTGTTGGTGAGATTTTAAACACCTACTGATGGGTGTTGGTGGATTTTGGGACAGGCTCGTGACGTTAAACAAGCGCTACCTAGGAGGCAACCCAGTTGATTGATTGTTTTGTGTTTGTTTTATTTTAGTTAGGGTTTGCATAAGTATTTTAAACATTGAATTGCAGGGAACCAGTGAGGAGCATGTCTAGGAGGCACATAGGTTAAGAAAAGAAGGAGAAGAGCACATCACGAAAGTGCCGCTGAGCAGTAATTTACCGTTGAGCGGTACTCTCGCAGAATGGGCTTTAGTTCCCCTTAGCGGGACCTGAGCCCATTAGGGTATTTTTATACCCTAAGCTGCGCAATTGCTCATACTTTCAGACTCTTCTCTGCACAAACACTCCCACATACCTTCTCCAAGGTTTTCCACATCTTTTCACTCTTCCCTCTTAAGAAAATTTCTCTTCCACTCACTTTTTCACTAGTGTGCCATCAAAGTTTGGGGTTGGAAGAGAGTATCTTAGCTTGGAAGCATTCTCATTGCATCTAGTATCTCCACCCAAGTAAGTAAAATGCATTTTGTTCATTCTAGGGTTCTTGAATTTGAATGTGATTGTCAAAGCATGAAGATTTAGGGGTTTTGATTTCTATGCATGATTTGATGATATAATTGATGTTTGAACCGATTAAACTGCATGATTTTGAACTGGAAAACTGAAAATTGCATTTGGGTGGAGTTAGGGCAGCTTGAAAAGAGGTATTTAAAAATTCTGCAGAGTTACCGCTCAGGGGTAAACTGCCGTTGAGCGGCACTCTGCCAGACCTGAGTTTTCTTGAATTTTTGCGTTCTGGACTGTGGCACTGGTGGCGCTGAGGGGAAATTCTGGCCCTCAGCGGTGGTTTAGGTTCGAAAGGAGTTGTGTTCTGTGTTTACTAATGATTAACATCATGTTCTGTGGTTTTGTATTTGTGTTTGAATGCAGGAATGGCATCCTCTTCAGGAAAGAGATTGAAAACCATGGCAACCAAGAGAAAGGAAAAGGAACCAGAGCAACCCCACTCTAGCAGGTTCCTCTCTAGGAAACATGAGAAGCACTTTAGGGTGGTTCAGGATAGGAGACTTCTGATGGAAAGAAAAGTTGGAATGATACTAACTTTGCTCCTCAATTTGGAGAGCAAGTGTTAGGGAATGACTGGGGAAAGCTAGCCACCTATCCTGCACCTGCCAACATAGCCATGGTAAAGGAATTCTACACCAATGCAAAGAAGATTGGTGATTATCCAGCTGAGAATTATTTGGGCTATGTCAGAGGCCATGCTATCAGGTATGATCCGGATTCTATCAATAACTTCCTGGACACTGTATGGGCTGGTGAGCAGTGCCAGTTTGCTCTTTTCATGGAGGAAGGTGCTGATTATGAGGATGTGGAGAGAGTACTATGTATACTAGGAGGACACTTCCAAAGGAATAGATCTGGCTCAGTGGTTAACATTAGGAGGTCGGATTTGACTCCTCTTGCAAAGTATTGGATGGCATTTTCTCATGCCAACATTCAGCCATGTTCACATGTGTCAGATATTACTCTCAGCAGGGCACTATTCATCTATTGTGCTATCAGAAACTTAAATGTTAACATTGGGCAGGTGATAGCTGATGAGATTAGTGTGTGCGCCAATACCTCAAACAACAAAGCACCCCTGGGACATCCCTCCTTGATTACTCACCTTTGCAAGCTAGCTGGGGTGGATACTTCTGTTCCACCATTTGAAAGGCCAAGAAAAGCCATTGATGAGGCTTATTATAGACAGTATTGTGGAGGTGAGGATGCAGCTCAGCCAGTTCCACCACGCCGTGCTCGTAGAGAGAGAGGGCCAGCACAGAGCCAAACATCTACTGAAACACATGAAGCAGAACCATTCCAGATGAGGGACATGTATATGTCTCTTATAGGTGCTCAGTTGTAGTCCATTCACAGAGGGCAGGTGGCTACTACTGAGATGATTGTGGGGATGTATGATACACCTCCAGCCCACAGGTGGACTATGGATGAATTCCATAATGTGGTAGCCTGGCCAGAGGAGCCAGTGCATGGAGGAGGAGCTCGAGCAGCTGAAGCTTCAGCTAGAGAGATTGAAGAAGATGAAGCTGATGATGATGATGCATTTGAAGACAATGAAGATGAGAAGGAAGAGGAAGATACAGAGGACAGCTCAGACTGATGAGGAGCTGAGATAGCATTTACTGATGAATGCTATCATATGCCTATGCTTTTGTTGGTTTAAGTTTTCTGAAATTATTTGTTTTTGTTTTTAGATTAGGGTTTGATGTACTCTATTGGAAACCTGGTTTGTGTGATGGTTTGCTATTAACTGTGATTGTTTGATAAGTAATGCTTGATGATGCTTATTGATTGATTGATGTTGAGATGATGTGCACATTAAAATGCTTATACAGGTGATTCACAAGCTTTGTGAACAAATGCAGGATATTGTGATTGTGGTTTTGAGATTAAGCAGGATGTGTATGTCAAATGTGAATGAGCTTATATGTGAGGTTTTGAGCTCCAGAGTTGTTATGTTTGAATGCTATTACTTTGAAAGCATGAATGACTTTGCCTAGGTTTTCTATGATTGAATCAATTGCTTGTTTTGCATCATGTGATCAAGGCCATTTGTTGGAACCCTTTTTATTGGCCAAATTCATAAAGTTAGCCCACTAAAAGAGAACACTTTGTGTTCTATCCTTTGAACCCTTAGCCTTGAACATAAATTGAAAACCCTTGATTGAAAGTCTTTACCTTGAGTTAAGTAGAAGATCTTGTGTGGTATTGTTAAATGTTCAAGTTTGGGGTTGTTGGGAAAACATGAAAAAGGAAAAGCATTGAGCTAAGAGCTAAAAGTTAAGAATATGCAAAGAAAAAGAAAAAGAGAAAGAAAAGAAAAGAAAAGAAGAAGCAAAGCTCAATGGAAAAGAAAGTTGGGAATGAATAAGAATAATTGTGTTGTTATGATTCTCTTAACTCAAGGATTTTGTGATCCAGAAAAACCAATTTTCTTGTTAGCCCAACCACATTAGAAGCCATTGAAAAGTCCTTGTGATGATGCATGCTTGTGAATGTTTTTGATTCTGGTAAAACGAAAGGCAAAGTTGATTCATGTGACATTGTGATAGTAGAGTGAATGAGTGATTACCTCTTATACACTTGAGTGTGAGTGAAACACTTTACCTAGTGAGGAAATATTCCATAAGCACATGAACATCCATGCTTAATTGATAGATCATTCATGAAAAATAGCATTTGTTGGAATTTAAATGATTTTGTGAACACTAAAGTATGTGCACATCTTGATTGAACTCTTGGTCATAAGGTTGATTGAAGTTTTTACTTATCTTGAAAAAGAGGATTTTTGAATGAGTGAACCATCATATGAATTGGTTGAAGATTGAGTTACATCTTATTTGCTTGAGGACAAGCAAAGCTCTAAGTTTGGGGTTGTGATAACAGTTGAAAAACTGTTATTTTCATGCTTAAAATTGATACAAAAAGCAACCTATATACTTAGAAACTAGCTTGAAATCATGCTTTTATTGATATTTTCAGAAATAAGAGAGCTGGACATGTTTATGATCACCAAAATATGATGTCACAAACTTGTTTTACAATCGGCAAGTATGACCGAATCGTTCAAGTAATAAACTTGGTAAGACCAAGTATCGTTCTCCCAAAGGACTCACGGCCTAGTTTAGTTGTGTGGTTTGTTGATTAGCTAAGACTTAAGAACTAAATAATTGGATTGTATTATGCAAAAGACGAAAATAAACATGTATGCATGAGGTTTTGATCAATGGCAAAAGCAAAAGACAAATACTTTCAATGAAATATATGCATGAATATGTTGTTGGGGGTCAATTTCATCTTATCCACTCTCATATATTTTAGGAATTCAACATTCAAATCATCATTGTTAATGCCACTCTCTAAATTACCTTGTCAAGAAGGCCTATCCCTAATTACGAGTTCATATGATTCCTAGCATTCCTAATAATTAGTTCTCTTAGCACAGGAGCTTAACAACAACCAATATAATATTGGGAGAAATTCCCCGGATCTAGACTTCCCCGTACGTTCCCGTATCGACAAAATCAATAATCATGCATTGAATGAGTTAAACAAAGCAAGCATTAAGCAAAGAGGAAAAACCCTAACTAATGATGAAAGAAAGCATAAATCTTAGATTAAGATGCAAGCATAAATTCCATATATGAGAGCTTCAAAAGATTACATTGATTCCCCAACAAACATACAAGGTTTAGTTCACCATATTCATGGTGAACCTAGATGAACAATAATGAAAGAATGAAGGATAAAACCCTAGAAAGGTGAAGAGGTAGCCTGAGCATCCAAGATCCTCCTTCAAAGGGGTGGAAGAGAGAGTGTTTTCTTCGTCTTTGCCAAAGATACCAACCCTAAGACATCTAGGTCTTTAAATAGGAGATAAAAATAATAGAAAACGGGTCCAGGCCCAAACAGATCATAAAATCGCATAAAACTGGCCCAAAACTCGTCTGGTTGACTTTTTTCGTATTCTGGTTGACTGATTGACTTTTTGGTTGACTGGTTGACTTTTCTGGTTGACTGGTTGACTTTTCTGGTTTCTGGTTGACTTTTCTGATTCCATCTCTCTCCTTCTTCACTTCTTTCACTAAATTCACCTTAAAACCTTCACAAAAACACTGAAATCAAGCATAAAGCTGTCCAGCTCTCTTATTTCTGAAAATATGGATAAAAGCATGATTTCAAGCTAGTTTCTAAGTGTAAAGGTTGCTTTTTGTGTCAATTTTAAGCATGAAAATAACAGTTTTTCAACTGTTATCATGGACTTGGAAACATTGAAAAAGAGTCCGGAGGAAGATCCAGTATTCGAAATAATTGATAAGGAAGAAGCAGTCAAAGCACATACACCAGAATTAAAAAGATTGCCATCACATCTGAAATATGTTTTTCTAGAAGAAGATGGAACAAAGCCAGTCATCATCAATAACTCTTTATCTCTACAAGAAGAAGAACAGTTGATAGAAATTCTGAAAGCCAACAAAGAAGCAATTGGGTGGTCAATATCAGATCTCAAAGGTATTAGCCCAACTTATTGCATGCACAAGATTTTTATGGAAGAAGATTATAAACCAAGTGCTCAACCACAGAGAAGGTTAAATCCTGTTATGAAGGAGGTGGTCAGAAAAGAAATGTTGAAACTGCTAGAAGCTGGTATCATCTATCCAATCTCTGACAGTGAATGGGTGAGTCCAGTATAGGTGGTTCCAAAGAAAGGTGGGATGACAGTAATTTATAATGATAAGATTGAAAAACTGTTATTTTCATGCTTAAAATATATACTAAAAGCAACCTTTATACTTAGAAACTAGCTTGAAATCATGCTTTTCTTCATATTTTCATAAATAAGAGAGTTGGACAGGTTTATGCTTGATTTCAGTGTTTTTGTGCAGGTTTTAAGGTGAATTTGGTGAAAGAAGTGAAGAAGGAGAGATATGGAATCAGAAAAGACATCAAAAAGTGCAAAAGGAGAAGCCGAAGTCACCGCTCAGCGGCAGTTTACCGCTGAGCGGCACTCAGGAGCTCACGGGAGGACCGCTGAGGGGCAAAATGGCTGCTGAGGGGAAGAAACGTGACACGCACTTACCGCTGAGCGGCACTTTTATGGGCTTGGACCTAATTTTCTGTAATTTACGAATAATATATAAGCTTTAGGGTTTCCTAGGGTTTGTATCTTTGGCAGAAACGAAGCAAACACTCTCTCTTCCACCCCTTGGGGTAGATTGGGAGATGGTGACAGCTCTCCTCTTCTCTTTCTCGGGTTTTTCTATCTCTTTCATTCTTTCATTATTGTTCATCTAGGTTCACCATGAATATGGTGAACTAAACCTTGTATGTTTGTTGGGGAATCAATGTAATCTTTTGAAGCTCTCATATATGGAATTTGTTTTTACATCTTTTATTTAAGACCTATGCTTTCTTTCATCATTAGTTAAGGTTTTTCCTCTTTGCTTAATGCTTGCGTTGTTTAACTCATTCGATGCATGATTAATGGTTTTGTCGATACGGGCACGTACGGGGAAGTCTAGATCCGGGGAATTTCTCCCAATATTATATTGGTTGTCGTTAAGCTCCTGCACTTATGAACTAATTATTAGGAATGCTAGGAATTGTATGAACTCGTAATTGGGGAGAAGCCTTCTTGAAAGGTACTTTAGAGAGTGGCATTAACAATGATAATTTGAATGTTGAATTCCTAAAATATATGAGAGTGGATAAGATGAAATTGACCCCCAACAACATATTCATACATATATTTCATTGAAAGTGTTTATCTTTTGCTTTTGCCATTGATCAAAACTTCATGCATACATATTTAATTTTCGTCTTTTGCATATAAAAATCCAAATATTTCGTCTTTAAGTCTTAGCTAATCAATAAACCACACAACTAAACTAGGTCGTGAGTCCTTTGGGAAGAACGATACTTGGTCTTACCAAGTTTATTACTTGAACGATTCGGTCATACTTGCCGATTGAAAAACAAGTTTGTGACATCATATTTTGGTGTTCATAAATTTGTCCATCAAGTTTTTGGCGCCGTTGCCGGGGACTCTGGTTTAACTGGTTAATTTGTGTGATTATTGATTATCTTTGACTTTAATTTTGAATTTCTGTTTTTAATTTCTGTTTTTATTTTTTTGGTTATTATTTTATTTTATTTTACTTTCTGTTTTTATTTTATTTTATTTTATTTTATTTTTCTATTTTTATTTTATTTTATTTTATTTTTCTGTTTTTATTTTTCTGTTTTTATTTTTCTGTTTTTATTTTTCTATTTTTATTTCCTATCTTCTTATCTTTTCAATTATATCCTTTGATTTTTTTTTCTCTATCTTTTTGTGCTAACAATTGTTTTTAGGGTTTTGTGCCTAATGTCTGCAGAATGCAATTTGGTCAAGAATTTAACTATATGGGCACTCAATTCTACCAAAGTAATCTCAACCACTGGTGGGAACATGACTCAAGCATGGATCAAAGCCAATTTTGGCAAGCTGCCGGACAATTTGAGAACCAACCACAACAACAATGGCAGCAACAAAGCTTTAAAATCAACAAAGGGAAGCAAGAGATCTCTTCATTTAGACAAGGCATGGAAGAATCATTGGGGCATGCATGGGACAGGTATAAAAGCCTATTACGAAAGACTCCCACGCATGGATTTAACGAAGGAGAAGTAGTCCTAATCTTCCCCCGAGGTCTTGGTTCACAAACCATGATGATGCTTAACACCTCAGCTGGAGGCAATATCAAATGGAAGACTCTAGAGGAAGCCACAAAAATAATTGAAAACATGACTACTAATAACAATAAGTGGAACAGTGAAAGAGGAGCTCCTATTCAACAAAAAGGAGTTCTACAGTTGCAATCTAATGATGCCTTGATAGCTCAGAACAAGTTAATAACTCAACAATTGGAGAATCTCTCAAAGATACTTGAACAATTGCCACAAGAGTTAAAGACTGTTGCACAGGTACAATCCCAGTTGTGCGAATTATGTGAAGGTGACCATATCAATGGTCAATGTGCCTTTCCAGTTGAAGCCGTAGAGGATGTAAACTACATGACCAATCAGTACCGTCAAGGGAGCTACAATCAGGGGTGGAAACCACACCCAAGTATTGGTCAGGAACAAAGTGGGCAAGCTGGACAAACTGGGCAATTTAACAAGCAACAGCAACAAACCTTTCTATCAGGAAGTTTGGATGACACCCTTGAACAATTTTTGAAAAATTCTGACGCTACTCAGAAAAGCATTGAAGAATCATGTAAAAGGATGGAGATGCAGCTTCATTCCATTAGTCAGAGATTGAATGATGAGGTTAATACTGAAGTTAACCCTAAGGAGGAAGGGCAAGCCATTATCACTGAAAGTGACAAGATTCTTGATGAGAAAAAAATAGGGGGCGATGAGGAAAAGATAGAGAGAAAAGAAAAAGAAGAATTGAGTGAGAGAAATAAAGATGAAGAAAAAGAGAAAAAAGTGGTTGAGAGAGAAGAGAGAAAGAAAATTTGTGTGAAAATAAAGAAGTTGAAAAGAAAAAGAAAAAGGAAGAAAAAAATAAAAGAAAAGAAAAAGAGAAAATTTAGGGAGAGAAAAAGGAAGAAAAAGAAGATGAGAGGAAAGAAGAAGAAATCATATGAAAAATCACATCCTCATCTAAAGAAGAATCATAGGAAGGAAAAGAAATTCAAGTGCTTTATGGAAATCTTCAAGAAATTGGAGATTAAAGTTCCTATGATTGAGACATTGCAACAGGTTCCTGGTTTGATCAAATTTCTGAAGAAGTTCAGTAGAAAGAAGAAAAAGAAGAAGGAACTTGAGCTTGGGTCAAGCTAATGACGTTAAAAGAGCGCTTGCTGGGAGGCAACCCAGTGATTTAAGAACTTTTGATTTTATTTTGGTTTTGTAATTTTTAATTTGTGGACTTTATTTTTGTAACTATTTTGTTGGAGATAGCATCTACTGAAGGATGCTAGGTGGTTAAGTATCTACTAAAGGATACTATGTTTGTAACACCTACTGATGGGTGTTGGTAAGAAAATTTTGCACCTACTGATGGGTGTTGGTAAGTTTGTTACACCTACTGATGGGTGTTGGTGGATTTTGGGTCAGGCTCGTGACGTTAAACAAGCGCTACCTGGGAGGCAACCCAGTTGATTGAATATTTCTGTTTGTTTCATTTTAGCTGCATAATAGGGTTTTGCATAAGTATTCTGAAAATTGAATTGCAGGGAACCAGTGAGGGGCATGTTTAGGAGGCACTTAGGTTAAGAAAAGAAGGAGAAGAGCACTTCGGGAAAGTGCCGCTGAGCGGTAATATCGCAGATTGGCTTTGGTTACCCCATAGCGGGACCTGAGCCCATTAGGGTATTTTTATACCCTAAGTTGCGTTTTGGTTTCTCTTTTCAGACTCTTCTCTGCATACACACTCCTACATACCTTTTCAAAGGTTCTCTACAACTTTTCCCTCATCCCTCTTTAGAAAATCTCCCTTCCACTCACTTGCTCACTAGTTTTCCATCTAAGTTTGGGGTTGGGAGAGAGCATCATTGAAGGGGCTGATTTCTTCATTGTGGTTTACTAATGCTTAACAATGTATCTTTTGGTTTTGTGAATTATGTTTGATGCAGGGATGGCCTCCTCATCGGGCAAAAAGAATCAAGACTATAAGATCCAAGAAGAGGAGGATACAGATGATAGCTCAAATTGATGAGGAGATTGAGATAGCATTTACTGATGAATGCTATCATAATTAGAGCAGAACTTATGCTTTTGTTGGTTTAAATCTTTTTGAACTTTTTTATTTTTGTTTTAGATTAAGGGATGTACTCTATTGGAAACCTGGTTTGTTATGATGGTTTGCTATTAACTGTGATTGTGTGATAAGTAATGCTTGATGATGATTATTGATTGATTGATGTTGAGATAGATGTGCACATAATATGGTTATACAAGTGATTCACAAGCTTTGTGAACAAATGCAGGATATTATGATTGTGATTGTAATATTAAGCAGGATGTGCATGTCAAATGTGAATGAGCTTATATGTGAGGTTTTAAGGTCCAGAGTTTTTGTTAAGATTGAATGCTATTGCTTTAGATGCATGAATGACTTTGCCCAGGTTTTCTATGATTGAATCAATTGCTTGTTTTGCATCATATGATCAAGGCCGTTTGTTGGAAACCCTTTTTATTGGCCAAATTCATAAAATTAGCCCACTAAAAGAGAACACTTTGTGTTCTATCCTTTGAACCCTTAGCATTGAACATAAATTAAAAACCCTTGTTGAAAATCTTTACCTTGAGTTAAGTAGAAGATCTTGTGTGGTATTGTTAAATGTTCAAGTTTGGGGTTGTTGGGAAAACATGCAAAAGGAAAAGCATTGAGCTAAGAGCCAAAAAGGAAGTATATGCAAAGAAAAAGAAAAGAAAAGAAAAGAAAAAGAAGTAAAGCTCAATGCAAATGCAAAGGCAAGTTGGGAGAAATAAGAATAATTGTGTTGTTATGATTATCTTAACTCAAGGATTTTGTGATCCAGAAAAACCAATTTTCTTGTTAGCCCAGCCACATTATAAGCCATTGAAAAGTCCTTGTGATGATGCATGCTTGTGAATATTTTTGATTGTGGTAAAATGAAAGGCAAAGTTGATTCATGTGACATTGTGATAGTAGAGTGAATGAGTGATTACCTCTTATACACTTGTGTGTTGAGTGAATTACTTTACCTAGTGAGGAAATATTCCATTAGCACATGAACATCCATGCTTAATTGATTGGTCATTCATGAAAAAGAGCATTTGTTGGGTATTAACTGATTTTGTGAAACACTAAAGCATGTGCACATCCTGATTGAAATCTTGATCATAAGTTTGATTGATGTTTTTACTTATCTTGAAAAGAAGATTTTTGAATGAAGTGAACCATCATATGAATTGGTTGAAGATGGAGTTACATCTTGTTTGCTTGAGGACAAGCAAAGTTCTAAGTTTGGGGTTGTGATAACAGTTGAAAAACTGTTATTTTCATGCTTAAAATTGATACTAAAAGCAACCTTTATACTTAGAAACTAGCTTGAAATCATGCTTTTCTTCATATTTTCATAAATAAGAGAGCTGGACAGGTTTATGCTTGATTTCAGTGTTTTTGTGCAGGTTTTAAGGTGAATTTGGTGAAAGAAGTGAAGAAGGAGAGATATGGAATCAGAAAAGACATCAAAAAGTGCAAAAGGAGAAGCCGAAGTCACCGCTCAGCGGCAGTTTACCGCTGAGCGGCACTCAGGAGCTCACGGGAGGACCGCTGAGGGGCAAAATGGCCGCTGAGGGGAAGAAACGTGACACGCACTTATCGCTGAGCGGCACTTTTATGGGCTTGGACATAATTTTCTGTAATTTACGAATAATATATAAGCTTTAGGGTTTCCTAGGGTTTGTATCTTTGGCAGAAACGAAGCAAACACTCTCTCTTCCACCCCTTGGGGTAGATTGGGAGATGGTGACAGCTCTCCTCTTCTCTTTCTCGGGTTTTTCTATCTCTTTCATTCTTTCATTATTGTTCATCTAGGTTCACCATGAATATGGTGAACTAAACCTTGTATGTTTGTTGGGGAATCAATGTAATCTTTTGAAGCTCTCATATATGGAATTTGTTTTTACATCTTTTATTTAAGACCTATGCTTTCTTTCATCATTAGTTAGGGTTTTTCCTCTTTGCTTAATGCTTGCGTTGTTTAACTCATTCGATGCATGATTAATGGTTTTGTCGATACGGGCACGTACGGGGAAGTCTAGATCCGGGGAATTTCTCCCAATATTATATTGGTAGTCGTTAAGCTCCTGCACTTATGAACTAATTATTAGGAATGCTAGGAATTGTATGAACTCGTAATTGGGGAGAAGCCTTCTTGAAAGGTACTTTAGAGAGTGGCATTAACAATGATAATTTGAATGTTGAATTCCTAAAATATATGAGAGTGGATAAGATGAAATTGACCCCCAACAACATATTCATACATATATTTCATTGAAAGTGTTTATCTTTTGCTTTTGGCATTGATCAAAACTTCATGCATACATATTTAATTTTCGTCTTTTGCATATAAAAATCCAAATATTTCGTCTTTAAGTCTTAGCTAATCAATAAACCACACAACTAAACTAGGCCGTGAGTCCTTTGGGAAGAACGATACTTGGTCTTACCAAGTTTATTACTTGAACGATTCGGTCATACATGCCGATTGAAAAACAAGTTTGTGACATTATATTTTGGTGTTCATAAATTTGTCCATCAGGAACGTACGGGGAAGTCTAGATCCGGGGAATCACTCCCAATAGTAATTTATGTTGTCGTTAAGCTCCTGTGCTAAAAGAACTAATTATTAGGAATGCTAGGAATTGTATGAACTCGTAATTAGGGATAGGCCTTCTTGACAAGGTAATTTAGAGAGTGGCATTAACAATGATGAATTGAATGTTGAATTCCTAAAATATATGAGAGTGGATAAGATGAAATTGACCCCCAACAACATATTTATCCATATATTTCATTAAAAGTGCTTGTATTTTGTTTTGCCATTAATCAACCTCATGCATACATGTTTATTTTCGTCTTTTGAATAGTAAAATCCCAATTATTTTGTTCTTAAGTCTTAGCTAATCAACGAATCACATAACTAAACTAGGTCGTGAGTCCTTTGGGAGAACGATACTTGGTCTTACCGAGTTTATTACTTGAAACGATTCGGTCATACTTGCCGATTGTTCAACAAGTTTGTGACATCATATTTTGGTGTTCATAAATTTGTTCATCAGGAGGCAACCCAGTTGATTGATTGTTTTTGTTTGTTTCATTTTAGTTGCATAATAGGGTTTGCTTAAGTATTCTAAACATTGAATTGCAGGGAACCAGTGAGGGGCATTTCTAGGAGGCACGTAGGTTAAGAAAAGAAGGAGAAGAGCACATCACGAAAGTGCCGCTGAGTGGTACTCTCGCAGAATGGGCTTTAGTTCCCCGTAGCGGGACCCGAGCCCATTAGGGTATTTTTATACCCCAAGCTGCGTTTTAGGTTTTCTTTCTAGGCTCTTCTCTGCACAAACACTCCCACATACCTTTTCCAAGGTTTTCCACATCTTTTCCCTCTTCCCTCTTAAGAAATTTCTCTTCCACTCACTTCTTCACTAGTGTGCCATCTAAGTTTGGGGTTGGAAGAGAGCATCTTAGCTTGGAAGCATTCTCATTGCATCTAGTATCTCCACCCAAGTAAGTAAAAAGCATTTTGTTCATTCTAGGGTTCTTTATTTTGAATGTGATTGTCAAAGCATGAATATTTAGGGGTTTTGGTTTCTATGCATGATTTGATGATTAAATTGATGTTTGAACCGATTAAACTGCATGCTTTTGAACTGGAAAACTGAAAATTGCATTTGGGTGGAGTTAGGAGAGCTTAAAAACAGGTTTTTCAAAATTCTGCAGAGTTACCGCTCAGGGGTAAACTGCCGTTGAGCGGCACTTTGCCAGATTTGATTTTTTTGATTTGTTGCGATCTAGAATGTGGCACTGGTGGCGCTGAGGGGAAATTCTGACCCTCAGCGGTGGTTTAGCTTCGAAAGGAGTTGTGTTCTGTGTTTTACTAATGATTAACATCATGTTCTGTGGTTTTGTATCTGTGTTTGATTGTAGGAATGGCATCCTCTTCAGGAAAAAGATTGAAAACCATGGCAACCAAGAGAAAGGAAAAGGAACCAGAACAGCCCCATTCTAGTAGGTTCCTCTCTCGGAAACATGAGAAGCACTTCAAGGTGATTCATGACACGAGACTCCTTATGGAAAGAAAGGTTGGAATGATACCTAACTTTGCTCCTCAATTTGGAGAGCAATTGTTTGGGAATGACTGGGGAAAGCTAGCCACATATCCTGCACCTGCAAACATAGTTGTGGTAAAAGAGTTCTACACCAATGCAAAGAAGATTGGTGATTATCCAGCTGAGAATTATTTGGGCTATGTCAGAGGCCATGCTATCAGGTATGATCCTGATTCTATCAATAACTTCCTGGATACTGTGTGGGCTGGTGAGCAGTTCCAGTTTGTTCTCTGCATGGAGGAAGGGGCTGATTTTGAGGATGTAGAGAGAGTGCTATGTATCCCTGGAGGACACTTCCAAAGGAATAGATCTGGCTCAGTGGTAAACATTAGGAGGACTGATCTAACTCCTCTTGCAAAGTATTGGATGACATTTTCCCATGCCAACATTCAGCCACGTTCACATATGTCAGATATTTCTCTCAGCAGGGCACTTTTCATCTACTGTGCTATCAGGAACTTAAATGTTAATATCAGGAACTTAAATGTTAATATTGGGCAGGTGATACCTCAAATAATAAAGCACCCCTAGGACATCCCTGTTACCAATAAGGAGTATTGGTAAAACCTGAAGATATGTTTTGATGATGCTGCAACTTATAGATTTTGGATGTAGTAGGAAAATAGTTAAAAAAAAGCAACTTGTAGATTTTGAATGTAGTAGGAAAAGGTTAAACATTGTAATTTTCACTAGTACAATCGATTATGGTTAAGCAATAATCGATTATCACAAGTCATACTTGAATAATCGATTATCACTTCATATAATCGATTATCACATTTTTGAAAACCTGTAACGAACTTGAATAATCGATTATCACTTACAATAATCGATTATTCATGGCAGTTGGGAGCTGACCTTTGGCACTCAGTGTACTTGGCTATATATTTTGATTTGGAGAAATCAGAAGGCAACTTTTTTTTGAACTGAGAAAGCTTAGAACACTGTGTGTCAGAGGAACGTTCTTAGAGAGCTTTTTGTTCATTGTTCCCTTGCTTGGTCTTGTGAAAGGAGAGGCTCGCGTATCGTGTGTCGATAGTCGGAGCAGACTCTCTTCAAGTTAGAAAGGTACTCTGCCTGGTCTTGTGAAAGGAGAAGCTTGTGAATCGTTGGTCGATTGCTGGAGCGGTTCTCTTCAAGTTGGTAGAGTGGTTCTATTCATTTTATTCCTGTTCATTATCTTGTAATCTGTTAAACCATTTTTAGTGAAAAAGGTTAATCACTATTTATAGTGATTAACGAGTGGACGTAGAATCTTTTGATTCGAACCAGGATAAAAATTCTGTGTTGATTTTCTTATTCCCTACACTCATATTATTTTACGTATATCAACTGTTTGATTAATTTTCTGAAAGAAAATTATTTTTACTAAAAAGACAAAATTAATTTTAATTGTGATCGAATACGCTTTCCGCTCTCTGAGTTTTAATTCCGCTGCGCTATACTCTTTGAAAAATACCCCCTCCGATACCATCAATTGGTATCAGAGCTTGCTTTGATAGTTTTTCAAAATTTGCGAAAATGGCTGGTCACAATCAAAACCATGTATATGCTGAGGGTGCTTCCATTAACAGACCTCCATTGTTTACTGGTGATAACTATGCTTTTTGGAAAGTGAGAATGGAGATTTTTATGGGGTCTATTGATAGAGGTATCTGGGAAGCTGTACAAAATGGCCCTTATATTCCTATGAATACTGTTGATAGTGTAGAGACTGAAAAACCTTATTTCAATTGGACTGCTGAAGAAAATAGACGAGCTCAGTTTGATATTAAAGCTCGCAATATAATTTCATCTGCTGTTGTACTTGATGAATTTTATAGAATTTCAGTGTGTAAGACAACACAGGAAATGTGGGAAGTCCTCAGAGTCACTCATGAAGGAATAGAGGACGTGAAGCGTGCTAGGAAGAACACTCTCATTCAGGAATATGAGATGTTCAGAATGCAACCTGGAGAAACGATCTCTGACGTTCAAAAACGATTCACTCATATTGTGAATCATTTAACAAGGTTGGGTAAGACTTTTGATACTGATGAACTTAATGTGAAAATTCTGAAATCTCTGGACAGGTCTTGGCAACCAAAGGTGACTGCCATCTCGGAATCTCAAAATCTTACTCAGTGTCAATGCCAATCTTGTTTGGAAAGCTCCGTGAGCATGAACTTGAGCTGAGGAGATTGACGGCTGAAGAAGATCAAGGCAAAAGAAAGACATTAGCCTTCAAGTCCGAGATCTCCAAAGGAAAGAACTCAAAGAATTGAAGATGATGACTCTGATGATGAAGAAAACATGAGCTTGATGATAAAGAAATTTGCAAAGTTCATGAAAGCAAAGGGAAAGGACAAGTTTCACAAAGATAGGAAAGAAAGTCAAGAATCTCCATCAAATGTAAAGTGCTTCGGTTGTGGAGAAAGAGGGCACGTAAAATCTGAGTGTCCAAAAAGCAAGAAAAGTGAAGACAAGAAGGAAAGAAAATTTCAAAGGAAAAAGAAAGCATACATAGCTTGGGAGGATAATGCCTCTAGTTCAACGAGTTCAAGTGACACAGAAGAAGAAGGCAATATTTGTCTAATGGCTGAATCAGAAGATACTGGAAGCCAAGTAAGTGATTCCAACTTTGAATCTAGTGAATTAGACTTGCAAAAGGCTTTTTGTGAATTGTTGATTGAATCTGAAAAACTTGATGCTGCACATAAAAAACTTAAGAAAGAGTACAATGAATTAAAATTGAATTATGAAAAGTTTCTTGATGATGAAGTTGTCTTAAGAAATAAAGTTAGTTCTTTAGAAACAAAATTATCTGATGCAAATGCTACTGTTGAACCTGTTGAATGCTTGTCTTGTAAGAATCATATGTTTGATATTGACATACTTGAAAACTTACTTGCAAAGGAAACCAAGACTAATTCACATGCTAAGACAAACCTTAAGAGAAGAAGCAATGTTGAAAATAGAAATATGCATCAAATAAATAAGTCCAAAGAAAGAAGAACTCGTAGAGTTTGGGTTGAAAAAGGGACTTTTGTTAAAAACAAAGTAAGTAATGCTTGTTGTTTTTACTGTATGAAGCATGGACACACATCAAACAAATGCAACATTAAACATGTTGGTGTTCCAAGTGGCAAATATGCTTGGGTTAAAGCTGTGAGATGATGTAAACTTGCAAAAACTAACCCCAAGGACCCATATTGAGATTGGGGACCTAAAATTCTTGCTAACTTGTTTTGTAGGATCAATCTAAGTCCAAGAAGTCACTGTGGTATCTTGACAGTGGTTGCTCAAGACACATGACTGGTGACAAGAAAAGATTCATCTCTTTTGAGAAGAAGAAGCAAGGATTTGTAACGTATGGGGATAACAACAAAGGCAGAATAATGGGTAATGGAAACATTGGAGGAGGAAACACTTTGACAATAAAAGACGTCTTATACGTTGAAGGCCTCAAACATAATCTTCTAAGCATAAGTCAACTATGCGACAAAGGTTTCAAGGTAACTTTTAAGAGTGACAAATGTACTGTTTATTTTAAAAATTCTGCTGAAATTTCTTTGCAAGGTGTTAGGCATAATAACATATATTTGATTGATATTGAGAGTGAATCTACTCATAGTATAACATGCTTAGTTGCTAAAGAAGAAAATCCATGGCTATGGCACAAAAGAGCTGCACATATTCACATGCAACACTTAAATAAATATATCTCTAAGGATCTTGTGATTGGTTTGCTTAAACTAAAATTTGAGAAAGATAAACTTTGTTCTGCATGTCAAAAGGGTAAACAAACAAAATCTTCATTTTCATCTAAAAGCATGATTTCTACATCAAAACCTTTAGAACTTTTGCATATGGACTTGTTTGGTCCATCTAGAATTAAAAGTTTTGGTGGAAACTACTATGCTCTTGTAATTGTTGATGATTACTCTAGATTTACTTGGACTTTCTTTTTAACGCTGAAAAGTGAAGCTGTCAAAGCATTTAAAATTTTTGCTAAACGTAATCAAAATGAAAAAGATTTGAAAATCAAAACTTTGAGAAGTGATCATGATGGTGAATTTGAAAATGAATCATTTGGAAAATTTTGTGAAGAATTTGGCATTGCACACAATTTTTCTGCACCTAGAACTCCCCAACAGAATGGTGTTGTTGAAAGGAAAAATAGATCATTAGAAGAATTAGCTAGAACGCTTATGAATGAATCTAATGTGCCAAAATACTTTTGGGCTGATGCAGTAAGTACTGCTTGTTATGTGTTAAATAGGATGCTTATTAGGCCAATTCTAAAATTAACTCCATATGAACTGTTGAATGGTAGAAAACCAAATATATCCCATTTGAAAATTTTTGGATGCAAATGCTTTGTATTAAATAATGGAAAAGATAATCTTGGAAAATTTGATGCAAAATCTGATGAAGCAATTTTTCTAGGATATTCTTTGACTAGCAAAGCTTATAGAGTGTTCAATAGAAGAACACTGATAATTGAAGAATCAATACATGTTGTCTTTGATGAGATTGTAGACCTTGAGGTAAATCCTCTTGAGTCAAATAGACCCATTGCAGGTGATGAGGATTACTTAAAAGAAGCCCTTGAGGAGATCTATCTAAATGAAAATTATCCTCCGGAGCTTCAAGAAACACCGCAAGTCGTTGATTCCAAAAGCTATCAACAACCAAGAGGACTATCTTTGGACAACATCATAGGAGATATATCAAAAGGGGTAACTACTAGAAATAATTTAAATAATTTTTGTCTAACTGTTGCTTTTGTGTCTCAGGTAGAACCTAAAAATATAAAGGAAGCTCTTCAAGATGACAAGTGGTGCATTGATATGCAAGAAGAGCTAAATCAATTTGAAAGGAATGAAGTTTGGGAACTTATTCCAAAACAAGAAGAATTCCAAGTCATAGGAACAAAATGGGTATTCAGGAACAAGCTGGATGAGGATGGAAACATTACAAAGAATAAAGCAAGGCTAGTTGCTAAGGGATACTGTCAAGAGGAAGGTATAGATTATGATGAAACGTATGCACCAGTAGCCAGGTTAGAAGCAATTAGATTATTACTTGCATATGCATCTTTGATGAAATTCAAACTGTATCAAATGGATGTAAAAAGTGCTTTCTTAAATGGTTTTATAAAAGAAGAAGTGTATGTTAGTCAACCTCTTGGCTTTGAAGATTTTAAATTTCCTGATCATGTTTACAAATTGAAAAAGGCCCTTTATGGTCTTAAACAAGCACCTAGGTCTTGGTATGAAAGACTTAGTATCTTTTTAATTGAAAATGAATTTTCTAGAGGAAAGGTTGATTCAACCTTATTCATTAAGAAAGTAGGAAAACACATTTTAATCGTGCAAGTTTATGTAGATGATATCATTTTTGGGTCAACTGATGACTCTTTGTGTGAAGAGTTTGCAAAAATAATGCGAGGTGAATTTGAGATGTCTATGATGGGTGAGTTAAACTTTTTCTTAGGACTACAGATAAAACAAATGAATGGTGGAACATTCATCTCCCAAACTAAATACTGTAGAGAAATTCTTAAGAAATTTGGTATGGATAGCTGCAAGGAAGCTAGTACACCCATGGGTACTTCATGTTATTTAGATAAGGATGAAATTGGAAAAGGAGTGAATGAAACCATGTTTAGAGGCATGATAGGATCCTTGCTATACTTAACTGCTAGTAGACCAGATATTATGCAGAGTGTTTGTGTATGTGCTAGATACCAAGCCAATCCTAAAGAATCTCATTTGACTGCAGTTAAGAGAATTCTAAAATATCTTAAGGGAACTACTTCATTTGGACTTTGGTATCCCTCTGATGCCTTACCTAGTTTAATAGGATACTCTGATGCAGATTATGGTGGCTGTAAAATTGATAGAAAAAGTACTAGTGGAACCTGTCATTTCTTGGGATGTTCTTTAGTGTCATGGCACTCAAAGAAACAAGCATGTGTAGCTTTGTCTACCACCGAAGCTGAATATATTGCAGCTGGAAACTGTTGTGCTCAAATTTTGTGGATGAAACAACAATTGGAAGACTTTGAGATCTTCCTTGACAAAATTCCTCTAAAATGTGACAATACTAGTGCGATAAATTTGACCAAGAACCCCATAATGCATTCAAGAACTAAGCATATAGAAATTAGGCACCATTTCTTAAGAGATCATATTCAAAAGGGGGATTGTCAAATTGAATATGTTGATACTTTACATCAATTAGCTGATATCTTTACCGAGGCTCTACCTAAAGATAGATTTTTTGAGCTTAGAAGAGAGTTAGGAGTGTTAGACATATCTTAGAATCAAAATCTATGCAAATTTTTGCATTTTTCGTAAACTTAACGCTTCATAATCGATTATCACTAAGTTATAATCGATTATTCATGCATCAAATTCAATTCTGGAAAATCTTGAGCAGATAATCGATTATCATTATGCATAATCGATTATCATGCAATTCTGGGCAGTAATTATTGAACTGATAATCGATTATCACGAGCCATAATCGATTATCGCGCTGACAGTTTCAAAAATAGAGCCGTTGGAGCATCCCATAACGGCTATAAACGACCATAAACAGCTAGTTTTTCCATTTTTCTTATAAATAGCCCCCCATAATCGATTATTAGACACTCCTTTGCACCCAAATACTGCTGAAATCAAATCTAGAGCTCAAATCTTCTTCAATTCCCTTCACCTTCTCAAAATCTCATTTTCCCATTCTTCCTCCATGGCTGACTCAAGAAGGCACCGTCGCAGAACAGCTGGAGCCTCCTCTTCTTCTCAACCACGTCTTGCAAACATAGATGGATGGATTTCAGATCAAGGGAAACATGCAGACTTTGTTAATTCTTGGCAAGAAAGGAAGATCATGGCGGTAAAGTTTATTCGTCTTGACTTTTTCCGCTTCTATGGCTTTCAATTTCCAAACACTTTTGTTGAGCAGGGGTTAATGCATCTGTTAGAACAAAAAGGATGCATTTATCCTGATCTTATAAGAGTCTTCTACTTCAACTTGCGCTATCGAGATGGGATAATATCTACTAAGGTCAAGGGAGTACGCATCATTTTAGATGATGACATATGGACCAATGTTGCTCAACTTCCCATCTGGGATGATGCTGTCAAAGTCCATTTAGGACTTGAAGATTTCAACAGGATGATGACTTTTCAATCCTTCCTACGTCATCCTGAACGACAAACAAATAGAAGGCAATTACTGGTTGGAGGTTTTAAAGTTGAAGAAAGGATGATCCACTACTTGATTGTCTGGATTTTATGTCCTAGAGCAACCAACCATGCTCAATGCTCTGAGCAGGATTTACTTCTGTTGTATGGGATTCTAAATCACATACACATCGACTGGCCTGCTCTCATTGCTGACACAATGGTAAAAACCAAGAAATCCCATTCATATCAACTTCTTTCTAGGATTTTAGAATTCAAAGGTGTACCTGTTGAAGGAGAACTCGTTCAAAATATTGAAGCTGTGGGATCAGAAATTGGAGATACTACCTTTCTTCAAATGGGATTCATTACTAGAGGCAGAGTCCTTATTCACAAAGATGATGACCATCCTGATGTAGATGAAGATGATGACATGGACACTCATATGGCTGACCTAGTAAGTGCTGCTGCTCCGTCTGATGCTGGACCATCCAACATACCCTCCTCTTCCTCAACTTCTATGGAAGAACATTTTGCAAGGTTATCTAAACAATTGGAGGATATGAGTCTTGCACAAAAGACTCACTTTGAGGAGATTTATGAGTGGCAGCGATCTGTTGATGAGTACATGGTTGATCAATTTCTTGATCTTGATGTTCGCCTCTCTAACATCGAGGGTCATCTTAATATCCCACCTCCTGAACGTTCTCCTAGTCCTGAATTCTAGGTTTTAGGCCTCTAAGTTTGATTGTTATGTTATTTTCTTTAAGGTATTTAGTTTCTTAATGAATTTCATGTAATTCCTTTTTGTTCTTAATATAATGAGCTTTTATTTTTTGCATATATTCCATTTTTGAGGGGGAGCTCATATTAAGGGGGAGGTTATTACATTATTCTTTTTGCTTATGATCAAAAAGGGGGACAAGCAATATAAGGGGAGGATTAAAAAAAATAATAATAATAAATAAAAAATATTAGTTTTTAATTGTACAGGTACTGCTAACTCTGTGGTTGTCCATTAGTGTATATATGTTGCAGGTAAACCTGAGTTGCTTTTAAAAAGAGAGTTTTTGATCATCATCAAAAAGGGGGAGATTGTTACTGATGGACAAATTTAAGAACACCAAATTATGATGTCACAAACTTGTTTTCAATCGGCAAGTATGACCGAATCGTTCAAGTAATAAACTTGGTTAGACCAAGTATCGTTCTTCCCAAAGGACTCACGGCCTAGTTTAGTTATGTGGTTTCTTGATTAACTAAGACTTACAAACGAAATATTTGGGGTTTAATATGCAAGACAGAAAATAAACATGTATGCATGAATTTTGATCAATGGCAAAAAGCAAAAGATAAACACTTTCAATGAAATATAGATATGAATATGTTGTTGGGGGTCAATTTCATCTTATCCACTCTCATATATTTTTAGGAATTCAACAGTCAAATCATCATTGTTAATGCCACTCTCTAATGTACCTTTCCAGAAGGCTTCTCCCTAATCACGAGTTCATACAATTCCTAGCATTCCTAATGATCAGTTCATAAGTGCAGGAGCTTAACGACAACCAATATAAAATTGGGAGAAATTCCCCAGATCTAGACTTCCCCGTACATGCCCGTATCGACAAAACCAATAATCATGCACCGAATGAGTTAAACAATGCAAGCATTAAGCAAAGAGGAAAAACCCTAACTAATGATGAAAGAAAGCATAAGTCTTAATTAAAAGATGTAAAAACAGATTCCATATATGAGAGTTTCACAAGATTACATTGATTCCCCAACAAACATACAAGGTTTAGTTCACCATATTCATGGCGAACCTAGATGAACAATAATGAAAGAATGAAAGAGATAGAAAAACCCGTGAAAGAGAAGAGGAGAGCTGTCACCATCTCCCAATCTACCCCAAGGGGTGGAAGAGAAAGTGTTTTCTTCGTTTCTGCCAAAGATACAAACCCTAGGACGTCCTAAAGCTTATATACTATTCCAAAAATATAGAAAAAATTAGGCCCAAGCCCATAAAAGTGCCAAAAAACCAGTCCAAGCCCATTTAGAATGGCGCTCAGCGGTATTTTACCGCTGAGCGGTACTAGCGGTTGATCTATTTTGCCCCCCAGCTGCTGTTTTGCCCTTCAGCGGTGATTTCGGCACCTGAAAACTGCCGCTCAGCGCCAAATTTCCGCTCAGCGCCACTCGGTCAGACTTTTTCTGTGTTCTGGTTGATTTTTCAGCATTCTGGTTGACTGTTTGACTTTTCTGGTTGACTGGTTGGCTTTTCTGGTCGACTAGTTGACTTTTCTGGTTTCTGGTTGACTTTTCAGCACTCCAATCATTCGGTATTTCAATTCTTCTTTCAAATCATTCAATTAGCCTACAAAATGAAGGGAATCTTGCACAAAACCATTAAATTCACTTTCAACTCTCTTATTCACAAAACTAAAGGAAAAATATGAGTTCAAGCTAGTTTCTAAGTCTTAAAGGTTGTTTTTAGTATCAATTTTAAGCATAAAAATAACAGTTTTTCAACTGTTATCACAACCCCAAACTTAGAACTTTGCTTGTCCTCAAGCAAACAAGATGTAACTCAATCTTCTACCAATTCATATGATGGTTCACCACATTCAAAAATCCTTCTTTCAAGAGAAGTAAATACTCAATTTAGCTCATCATCAAGACTTCAATCAAGATGTGCACATGCTTTTAATGATCACTCAAACACATACTATCCAACAAATGCTATTTTCATGAATGATCAATTAACTAAGCAAAGATGTTCTTATGTGTTCATGGAATCTATCCTCACTAGATAAAGTGTTTCACTCAAACACACAAGTGTATAGGAGATATTCACTCATTCACTCTACTATTACAATATCACATGAATCAACTTTGCCTTTCATTTAACCACAATCAAAAACACTTATCAGCAAGCATCATCACAAGGACTTTTCTATGGCTTATAACGTGGCTGGGCTAACAAGAAAATTGGTTTTTTCTAGATCACAAAACCCTTGAGTTAAGAGAAACATATAAACACAATCATTCTATTATTCCCAACTTTCTTTGCATTGAGCTTTGCTTTTTCTTTTCTTTTCTTTCTCTTTTTTCTTTTTCTTTCACATACTTAATTCTTAGCTCTTAGCTCAATGCTTTCAATTTCCCTTTCTATTTTCCAACAACCCCAAACTTGAACATTTGTCAATACCACAAAATATTTTCTACTTAACTCAAGGTAAAGCTTTTCAACAAGGGTTTTCAAATCATGTTCAAGGCTAGAGGTTCAAAGGATATAACACATAGTGTTCTCTTTTAGTGGGCTCAATTTATGAATTTGGCTAATAGAAGGGTTATCAACAATTGGCCTTGATCATATGATGCAAACAAGCAAGTAATTCAATCATAGAAACCTGGGCAAAGTCATCATGCTTTCACAGTAATAGTATTCAACAATAACAACTCTGGAGCTCAAAACCTCACATATAAGCTCATTCACATTCCACATATAACATCCTGCTTAGAATCATAATCACAATCATAACATCTTGCATTTGTTCACAATGCTTGTGAACCACCTGTATAAGCATATAATGTGCACATTCTCAACTTAATCAATATCAAAGCATCATCAGGCATTACTTATCAAACAACAATCATAAGCAAACCATCATAACAAACAAAATTTCCAATTGAGTACATCAAATCCTATTCTAAAAACATAAGTGATTGATAAAACAAATCCTACTCTAGTGCTTTGAAAAACTCAGCCCATTAATGATGCTCTCTCCCAACCCCAAACTTAGATGGAAAACTAGTGAGACAGTGAGTGGAAGGGAGATTTTCTAAAGAGGAATGAAAGGAAAAATGTAGAGAACCTTTGAAAAGTGTTTAGGAGTGTGTGTAGAGAAGAAATATGGAAATAAAAGGCCAAAACGTGACTTAGGGTATAAAAATACCCTAATGGGCTCGGGTTCCGCTAAGGGGCAATCTAAGCCCCTTTTATGAGACCACCGCTCAGCGGCACTTTCGTGTTATGCTTTTCTTCTTCCTAGCTTACCCTAGGTGCCTTCTACTCATGCCCCTCACTTGCTCCCTGCAATTAATTCTCAAATCACTCAAACATTCAATCCCTATCATGCAACTAAAGCAGAATCAAAACAAACAATACAGATAAAATCAATCAACTGGGTGCCTCTCAGGTAGCGCTTGTTTACGTCACGAGCCTGACCCAAAATCCTCCAGCGCCCTTCAGTAGATGCAAATCTTCTTACCAACACCCATCAGTAGGTGCAAAATTTTCTTACCATCACCCATCAGTAGGTGCAAAATTTTCCTACCAACACCCATCAGTAGGTGTTATAAACATAGTATCCTTCAGTAGATACTTAACCACCTAGCATCCTTCAGTAGATGCTATCTCCAACAAAATAGTTACAAAAATAAAGTCCACAAATTAAAAATTACAAAACCAAAATAAAATCAAAAGTTCTTAAATCACTGGGTTGCCTCCCAGCAAGCTCTTTTAACGTCATTAGCTTGACCCAAGCTCAAGTTCCTTCTTCTTTTTCTTCTTTCTACTGAACTTCTTCAAAAATTTGATCAAACCAGGAACCTGTTGCAATGTCTCAATCATAGGAACTTTAATCTCCAATTTCTTGAAGATTTCCATAAAGCACTTGAATTTTTTCCTTCCTATGATTCTTCTTTAGATGAGGATGTGATTTTTCATATGATTTCTTCTTCTTTCCTCTCATCTTCTTTTCTTCCTTTTTCTCCCTAAATTTTCTCTTTTCTTTTCTTTTATTTTTTTCTTCCCTTTTCTTTTCTTTTCAATCTTTATTTTCACACAAATTTTCTTTCTCTCTCTCTCTCAACCACTTCTTTCTCTTTTTCTTCATCTTTATTTCTCTCACTCAATTCTTCTTTTCTTTTCTCTCTATCTTTTCCTCATCGCCCCCTATTTTTCTCATCAAGAATCTTGTCACTTTCAGTGATAATGGCTTGCCCTTCCTCCTTAGGGTTAACTTCAGTATTAACCTCATCATTCAATCTCTGACTAATGGAATGAAGCTGCATCTCCATCCTTTTACATGATTCTTCAATGCTTTTCTGAGTAGCGTCAGAATTTTTCAAAAATTGTTGAAGGGTGTCATCCAAACTTCCTGATAGAAAGGTTGTTGTTGTTGCTTGTTAAATTGCCAGTTTGTCCAGCTTGCCCACTTTGTTCCTGACCAATACTTGGGTGTGGTTTCCACCCTTGATTGTAGCTCCCTTGACGGTACTGATTGGTCATGTAGTTTACATCCTCTACGGCTTCAACTGGAAAGGCACATTGACCATTGATATGGTCACCTCCACACAATTCGCATAACTGGGATTGTACCTGTGCAACAGTCTTAACTCTTGTGGCAATTGTTCAAGTATCTTTGAGAGATTCTCCAATTGTTGAGTTATTAACTTGTTCTGAGCTATCAAGGCATCATTGGATTGCAACTGTAGAACTCCTTTTGTTGAATAGGAGCTCCTCTTTCACTGTTTAGTTCATTATCACTTGTAGCCATATTTTCAATGATTTCTGTAGCTTCCTCTGGAGTTTTCCATTTGATATTTCCTCCAGTTGAGGCGTCAAGCATCATCTTGGTTTGTGAACCAAGACCTCCAAGGAAGATTAGGACTACTTCCACTTCATCAAATCCATGCGTGGGTGTTTTCCGTAGCAAGCTTTTGTATTTATCCCATGCATGACCAATTGATTCTTCCATGCCCTGCCTGAATGAAGAAATATCTTGCTTTCCTTTGTTGACCTTGAAGAATTGATGCCCATATAGTTAAATTCTTGTCGAATTGCATCCTGCAAGCATTAGGCACAAAACTCTAGAAAATATTTGTTAGCACAAAAAGATAGAGAAGATACAAAGAATAAATGATAAGAAGATAAAAGATAGCAAGATAGAAGATAAAAACATAAAATAGAAAAATGAAAACAGAAAACGAAAAAAAAATAAAAACAGAAAACGAAAAAAAAAAACAGAAAATGAAAAACAAAAAAAACAAAACAAAAAAAATAAAAATAAAAACAAAAAACACAGAAAATAAAAAAAACAAAAAAATAAAACAAAATAAAATAATAACCGAAAAATAAAAACAGAAAAAAATAAATAAAATCAAATAAAATCAAATCAAATCAATCCAATAAAAATCAAAATAAGATAAAATCAAATAAAATAAAATAAAATAAAATAAAAACAGAAAAAAAATAAAACAGAAATTCAAAATTAAAGTCAAAGATAATCAATAATCACACAAATTAACCAGTTAAACACGAGTCCCCGGCAGCGGCGCCAAAAACTTGATGGACAAATTTATGAACACCAAATTATGATGTCACAAACTTGTTTTCAATCGGCAAGTATGACCGAATCGTTCAAGTAATAAACTTGGTTAGACCAAGTATCGTTCTTCCCAAAGGACTCACGGCCTAGTTTAGTTATGTGGTTTCTTGATTAACTAAGACTTAAAACGAAATATTTGGTTTATATGCAAGACGAAAATAAATATGTATGCATGAAGTTTTGACAATGGCAAAAAGCAAAAGATAAACACTTTCAATGAAATATGATAATATGTTGTTGGGGGTCAATTTCATCTTATCCACTCTCATATATTTTAGGAATTCAACATTCAAATCATCATTGTTAATGCCACTCTCTAATGTACCTTTCTAGAAGGCTTCTCCCTAATCACGAGTTCATACAATTCCTAGCATTCCTAATGATCAGTTCATAAGTGCAGGAGCTTAACGACAACCAATATCATATTGGGAGAAATTCCCCGGATCTAGACTTCCCCGTACGTACCCGTATCGACAAAACCAATAATCATGCACCGAATGAGTTAAACAATGCAAGCATTAAGTAAAGAGGAAAAACCCTAACTAATGATGAAAGAAAGCATAAGTCTTAATTAAAAGATGTAAAAACAGATTCCATATATGAGAGTTTCACAAGATTACATTGATTCCCCAACAAACATACAAAGTTTAGTTCACCATATTCATGGTGAACCTGATAACAGTTGAAAAACTGTTATTTTCATGCTTAAAAGTGATACTAAAAGCAACCTTTAGACTTAGAAACTAGCTTGAAATCATGCATTTTGTTTATATTTTCAGAAATAAGAGAGTTGGACAGGTTTATGCTTGATTTGAGTGTTTTTGTGCAGGTTTTGAGGTGAATTTGGTGAAAGAAGTGAAGAATGAGAGAGAGGACATTAGAAAAGACAAGAAAGAGTGTAAAAAGAGAAGTCGAAGGCACCGCTCAGCGGCAAACTACCGCTGAGCGGCACTCAAGAGGTGACGTTGGAACCGCTGAGGGGCAAAATGGCCGCTGAGGGGAAGAAAGAAGACGCGCAATCACCGCTGAGCGGCACTTTTTGGGCTTGGACTTTTATAATCTTTTGTAACTCTAGATTAGTATATAAGGGCTTGCACGTCCTATAGTTAGGTATCTTTGGCAGAAACGAGGCAAACACTCTCTCTTTCACCCCTTTGAAGGAGGATCTTGGATGCTCAGGCTACCTCTTCCACTTTATTGGGTTTATTCTTTCATACTTTCATTGTTATTCATCTAGGTTCACCATGAATATGGTGAACTAAACCTTGTATGTTTGTTGGGGAATCAAAGTAATCTCTTGAAGCTCTCATATATGGATTTGTTGAGTACATCTTTGAATTAAGACATATGCTTTCTTTCATCATTAGTTAGGGTTTTTCCTCTTTGCTCAATGCTTGCATTGTTTAACTCATTCTAATGCATGATTATTGGTTTTGTTGATACGGACACGTACGGGGAAATCTAGATCCGGGGAATTTCTCCCAATATTATACTGACAATATTATATTGGTTGCCTTTAAGCTCCTGCACTCATGAACTAATCATTAGGAATGCTAGGAATTGTATGAACTATTTGATTAGGGAGAAGCCATCTAGAATGGTACATTAGAGAGTGGCATTAACAATGATGATTTGAATGTTGAATTCCTAAAATATATGAGAGTGGATGAGATGAAATTGACCCCCAACAACATATTCATTCATATATTCCTTGAAAGTGTTTATCTTTTGTCTTTGCCATTGATCAATTCATGCATACATGTTTATTTTCGTCTTGCATATTAAACCAAATATTTCGTTTGTAAGTCTTAGCTAATCAACAAATCACATAACTAAACTAGGCCGTGAGTCCTTTGGGAGAACGATACTTGGTCTTACCAAGTTTATTACTTGAAACGATTCGGTCATACTTGCCGATTGTGAAACAAGTTTGTGACATCATATTTTGGTGCTTACAAATTTGTCCATCAAGTTTTTGGCGCCGTTGCCGGGGATTCGTGGTTTAACTGGTTAATTTGTGTGATTATTGATTATCTTTGACTTTAATTTTGAATTTCTGTTTTTATTTTTTCTGTTTTTTTTTTTTTTTTTTTTAGATTTGATTTTTATCTTTTAGGTTAGATTTTATTTTTATCTTTTTAGATTAGATTTTATTTTAATTTCGAATTTTTATTTTATTTTTCTGTTTTCTGTTTTTCTGTTTTCTGTTTTTTTATTTTTCGGTTTTTATTTGATTTTATTTTATCTTTTTAGATTAGATTTTATTTTATTTTATTAGATTTTATTTTTTTATCTTTTTAGGTTAGATTTTATTTTATTTTATTAGATTTTATTTTTTTTATCTTTTTAGGTTAGATTTTATTTTATTCTTATTCTATCTTTTAGGTTAGGTTAGATTTTATTTTATTTTATCTTTTAGATTAGATTTTATTTTTTAGATTAGGTTTTATTCTATTTTATTTGATTCTATCTTCTAAATCTTTTATCTTCTTATATCTTTTCAATCTTTATTTTCTTCTATATCTTTTTGTGCTAACAAATCTGTTCTAGGGTTTTGTTTTCTTGTGCATGCAGAAGGCAATTCGAACTAGAAGTAAGAAAACAACAGAACCACTACTTGAAGGGCTAGACGAGAGTAGAAGGAGGAGAAGAATCAGAACGTCCAGAGAACTTTTCCCTTCTCCTGAAACTCTCCTACAATCATCACCACAAGGTTCTGTTCATAGCACAGGGAGTATGGAGAACAATAATAATGCTAGAAGAACTCTTGCAGATTACACTAATCTTGCTGGACCTCAACACTTTAACAGCATAGCTCGACCTAGAGTCAATGCAACCAACATGGAGGTCAAACCAGCATTAATTCAACTGGTGAAGAGTAATCAATTTAATGGGTTATCACATGAAACCCATATGAGCACCTTACAACCTTTAATGAGATCTGCAATACGGTCAAGATTAATGGGGTGCCAGACGAAGCTATCAAACTTAGCTTGTTTCCTTTCTCATTGGGAGGCAATGCTAAGCTTTGGTTGAACTCTTTTCCAGCAGAAAGTTTCACAGAGTGGGAAGCAGTGGTTACAAAGTTTTTAAACAAATACTTCCCACAATCTAAGGTGACTAAGGGCAAGCAAGAGATATCTTCATTCAAGCAGGGCATGGAAGAATCACTTGGACATGCATGGGACAGATACAAAGGATTGTTACGTAAAACTCCTATGCATGGTTTCAGAGAAGAAGAAGTAGTCCTAACTTTCCTTGGAGGGCTTGGTTCACAAACCAAGATGATACTGAATGCTTCAGCTGGAGGCAATATCAAATGGAAGACTCCAGAGGAAGCAACTGAAATTATTGAAAATATGGCTACTAGTGACAACGAACTCAATATTGAAAAAGGAGACTTTCATCAGAGGGAGTTGTTACCATTACATGATGCTCTGCTAGAACAAAATAAAACTCTCTTTCAACAGCTTGAGGAAGTAACCATGAAACTTTCTCGAATACCACAGGGAATACAACAGGTCTCAATGGTTCAAGAACGACAAAAATGGCAGATGCAAGTTACTCCAGTTGAGAAAACAACAAAGCTTGAAGAGACTTTCCAGAGATTCTTGAAGACAAATGCGTCCTATTGTCATAATGTGGATGTTGCATTTAAAAAAATGGAGGTTCATGTTGAGAGAATAGTTGACGAAATTAAACAGGATAATCTTGGAAAGGAGTGCAAAACTGTTGTGACTAGAAGTGGTAGAGTGTTAGAGGAGAGACAAAAAGAGAGAGAGGAGAGAAAAATGAGAGTGAGAGTGAAAAAGAAACATGTGAGAGAGAGAAAAAGAGAAAAGAAGAAGAGGAGAGGAGAGAAAAAAATGAGAGAGAAGAGAGACAGAAAGAAAAAGAGTATGAAAAGCCACTTCCTTATCCAAAGAGTTATTCAAGGAAGGAGAAAGAAAAGCAGTTGGAAAGATTCATGGAACTGTTTAAGAAGTTGGAGATCACTATACCATTCTCTGAAGCATTGCAACAGATGCCAGCATATGCAAAATTTTTGAAGGAACTTCTCACAAAGAAACACAAGTACATTGAGAAGGAAACTATCAATATACAGGGCAATTGCAGTGCAATCATACAGAAACTACCTCCTAAACTTAAAGACCCAGGAAGCTTCACCATTCCATGTACCATAGGAGATGTGAAAGTTGGAAGAGCATTGATTGATTTGGGAGCTAGCATTAATCTAATGCCGCTATCCATGTGCAGAACAATTCAGGGGTTGGAAATTAAACCAACCAGAATGGCTCTTCAATTGGCAGACAGGTCTCTTAAATATCCATATGGAGTGGTTGAAGATGTTCTAGTGAAGGTTGACAAATTTGTATTCCCAGTAGATTTCATTGTGATGGAGATGGAAGGAGCTAGTGATGTTCCTCTTATTCTGGGGAGACCTTTTATGAAGACTGCTAGAGTTTTGATTGATGTGGAGAATGGTAAGCTTAAACTGAGAGTTGATGATGAGGAAGTTACTTTTGATGTATCCAAGGCCATGACGTATCCAAATGATGACAAAGCATGCTTTCAATTTGATGAACTTGATGAAGTTTGTATGGTTCAAGAAAGAATGGTGCGTAATATTTCACCATTGGAAAAAACGCTCATTGATGCATGTGAAGATTTGGATGAAGAAGAAGAGAAATTGATCGATGAATGTCTGATGGACTTGGAAACATTGAAAAAGGGTCCAGAGGAAGATCCAATATTTGAAACAATTGATAAGGAAGAAACAATCAAAGCACAGTCGCCAGAATTGAAAAGATTGCCATCACATTTGAAATATGTGTTTCTAGAAGAGGGTGGAACAAAGCCAGTCATCATCAACAACTCTTTATCTTTACAAGAAGAAGAGCAGTTGATAGAAATTCTGAAAGCCAACAAAGAAGCAATTGGGTGGTCAATATCAGATCTCAAAGGTATTAGCCCAACTTATTGTATGCACAGGATTTTTATGGAAGAGGACTATAAACCAAGTGCTCAACCGCAGAGAAGGTTAAATCCTGTCATGAAGGAGGTGGTCAGAAAAGAAGTGTTGAAACTGCTAGAAGCTGGTATCATCTATCCAATCTCTGACAGTGAATGGGTGAGTCCAGTACAGGTGGTTCCAAAGAAAGGAGGGATGACAGTAATTTATAATGATAAGAATGAACTTATTCCTACTCGGACAGTTACTGGCTGGCGCATGTGCATTGATTACAGGAAGCTGAATAAAGCTACCAGGAAAGATCATTTTCCTCTTCCCTTCATGGATCAGATGCTAGAAAGGTTATCAGGGCAGGCTTTCTATTGTTTTCTGGATGGATATTCTGGATATAATCAAATTGTGGTAGATCCAAAAGACCAGGAGAAGACGGCTTTTACTTGTCCTTTTGGTATCTTTGCATATAGAAAGATGCCTTTTGGATTATGTAATGCTCCAGCTACGTTTCAGAGGTGTATGCAGGCAATCTTTTCTGATCTTTTAGAAAAATGCATTGAAGTATTCATGGATGACTTCTCAGTTTTTGGAAATTCTTTCCAAAGATGTTTAGCTAATTTGAACACTGTCCTCAAAAGATGTGTTCAGACAAATCTGGTTCTGAATTGGGAGAAATGTCATTTCATGGTAACTGAAGGGATTGTACTGGGGCATAAAATCTCTGCTAAAGGAATTGAGGTGGATAAAGCCAAAGTAGAAGTCATTGAGAAACTGCCTCCCCCAACAGATGTAAGGGGGATTAGGAGTTTTCTTGGTCATGCTGGGTTCTATAGAAGATTCATCAAAGATTTCTCAAAAATTGCTAAACCATTGAGTAATCTTTTGATGAAGGATGCGCCTTTTGTGATGAACGAAGATTGTCTGAAAGCTTTTGATATATTGAAGAAGAAGCTAGTGTCAGCTCCAGTAATTGTAGCACCAGATTGGAATCAAAATTTTGAATTAATGTGTGATGCAAGTGATTATGCATTGGGAGTTGTTCTCGGCCAAAGGAAGGAACAAAAGTTTCATCCAATCTATTATGCTAGCAAGGTGCTGAATGATGCTCAATTGAATTATGCTACTACAGAGAAAGAGTTTCTTGCCATTGTATATGCTCTAGAGAAATTTAGACCCTATCTTATTGGGTCTAAGGTGATTGTCTATACAGATCATGCAGCTATCAAATATTTGTTGACAAAACCAGATTCTAAGCCACGTCTGATTAGATGGGTACTACTATTACAAGAATTTGATGTAGAAATCCGTGATAAGAAAGGAAGTGAGAACTTAATTGCTGATCATTTGTCACGGTTAGTCAACAATGAGGTCACTAGCAAGGAGTCTGCAATCTGGGAATCTTTTTCAGATGAATCACTCATGTATATTCAGCAGAGGCCCTGGTTTGCTGATATGGCCAATTTCAAAGCTGCAAGAGTCATGCCAGAAGATTTAACTTGGCAACAGAGAAAGAAATTTCTACATGATGCCAAGCAGTTTGTATGGGATGATCCGTATTTGTTCAAAATTGGAGCGGATAATCTTCTAAGGAGATGTGTTACAAATGAAGAAGCAGAAGGAATTCTCTGGCATTGTCATGATTCACCTTATGGAGGACATTTTAATGGAGAAAGAACAGCAGCAAAAGTCCTTCAATCAGGATTCTATTGGCCAACTTTATTTAAGGATGCTCATAATCATGCTAGGAATTGTGACAAATGTCAAAGAGCAGGGACAATCACTAAACGTCATGAGATGCCTTTACAAGGTATTTTAGAGGTTGAGGTCTTTGATTGTTGGGGTATTGACTTTGTTGGACCCTTCCCTCCATCTTTCAACAATGAATATATTCTGGTAGCAGTGGATTATGTGAGTAAATGGGTGGAAGCATTGGCTTGTCCTAAAAATGATGCTAGCACGGTAATTAAATTCCTGAAGAGGCAGATATTCTCACGTTTTGGCACTCCAAGAGTGTTGATCAGTGATGGAGGATCTCATTTTTGCAATTATCAGCTAGAGAAAGTACTCAAACACTATGGAGTAAAGCATAAGGTAGCTGCACCTTATCATCCACAAACCAATGGCCAAGCTGAGGTGTCTAACAGGGAGATAAAAAGAATCCTGGAAAAGACTGTGACTTCATCCAGAAAGGATTGGTCTCTCAAATTGGATGATGCTCTTTGGGCTTATAGGACAGCAATGAAGACGTCTATGGGATTATCACCATTTCAACTAGTCTATGGGAAAGCATGCCATTTGCCAGTTGAACTGGAGCATAGAGCATTATGGGCTTTGAAATTCTTGAATTTTGATCCTTATGACACTCAATGCACCCGCAGACGGCAGATTTTGGAGCTTGAAGAAATGCGCTTACATGCATATGATTCATCCAAGGCTTACAAAGACAAAATGAAATTTTATCATGACAGGAAGTTGGTGAATAGAGTTTTCAATCCAGGACAACAGGTATTATTGTTCAATTCAAGATTGAAGATATTTCCTGGGAAGCTGAAGTCAAAATGGACAGGACCATTTGTGATAAAAGAAGTGCATCCGCATGGAGCAATTGAAATCTTTAATCCATCTGATGATCCGCAGAGAAGTTGGGTGGTAAATGGTCAACGTCTCAAGCCCTATCTAGGGGGAGAGGTGCAACAATTGTCCACCATGATGTTGTTGGTGGATCCTTGAAAGTTTGGGTCAGGCTCGGGACGTTAAACAAGCGCTTACTGGGAGGCAACCCAGTACTTTGTAAGTTGTTTTTGTTTTTGTTTTTAGATTAGGGTTTGATGTACTCTATTGAAACCTGGTTTCTTGTGATGGTTTGCTATTAACTGTGATTGTGTGATAAGTAATGCTGAATGATGCTTATGATTGATTGATGTTGAGATGATGTGCACATTAAAATGCTTATACAGGTGATTCACAAGCTTTGTGAACAAATGCATAATATCATGATTGTGATTGTGAAATTAAGCAGGATGTGCATGTCAAATGTGAATGAGCTTATATGTGAGGTTTTGAGCTCCAGAGTTGTTATTGTTGAATGCTATTACTTTGAAAGCATGAATGACTTTGCCCAGGTTTTCTATGATTGAATCAATTGCTTGTTTTGCATCATATGATCAAAGGCCGTGTTTTTGAAACCCTTTTTATTGGCCAAATTCATAAAGTTAGCCTTCTAAAAGAGAACACGTTGTGTTCTATCCTTTGAACCCTTAGCCTTAAATATACACTGAACACCCTTGATTGAAAATCTTTACCTTGAGTTAAGTAGAAGATCTTGTGTGGTATTGTTAAATGTTCAAGTTTGGGGTTATTGGGGAAACATGAAAAAGGAAAAAGCATTGAGCTAAGAGCTAAAAGTAAGAATATGCAAAGAAAGAAAAGAAAAAGAAGCAAAGCTCAATGCAAATGCAAAAAAAAAGGCAAAAGAAAGTTGGGAATGAATAAGAATAATTGTGTTGTTATGATTCTCTTAACTCAAGGATTTTGTGATCCAGAAAAACCAATTTTCTTGTTAGCCCAGCCACATTATAAGCCATTGAAAAGTCCTTGTGATGATGCATGCTTGTGAATGTTTTTGATTGTGGTAAAATGAAAGGCAAAGTTGATTCATGTGACATTGTGATAGTGGAGTGAATGAGTGAAACACTTTACCTCTTATACACTTGTGTGTTGAGTGAAACACTTTACCTAGTGAGGAAAGATTCCATAAGCACATGAACATCCATGATTAATTGATTGATCATTCATGAAAAATAGCATTTGTTGGAACTTAAATGACTTTGTGAACACTAAAGCATGTGCACATCTTGAATTAACTCTTGGTCATAAGTTTGAGTGAAGTTATTACTTATCTTGAAAAGAGGATTTGAATGAGTGAACCATCATATGAATTGGTTGGAGATGGAGTTACATTTTGTTTGCTTGAGGACAAGCAAAGTTCTAAGTTTGGGGTTGTGATAACAAGTTGAAAAACTGTTATTTTCATGCTTAAAAGTGATACTAAAAGCAACCTTTAGACTTAGAAACTAGCTTGAAATCATGCATTTTGTTTATATTTCAGAAATAAGAGAGCTGGACAGGTTTATGCTGATTTGAGTGTTTTGTGCAGGTTTTGAGGTGAATTTGGTGAAAGAAGTGAAGAATGAGAGAGAGGACATTAGAAAAGACAAGAAAGAGTGTAAAAAGAGAAGTCGAAGGCACCGCTCAGCGGCAAACTACCGCTGAGCGGCACTCAAGAGGTGACGTTGGAACCGCTGAGGGGCAAAATGGCCGCTGAGGGGAAGAAAGAAGACGCGCAATCACCGCTGAGCGGTAAATACCGCTGAGCGGCACTTTTTGGGCTTGGACTTTTATAATCTTTTGTAACTCTAGATTAGTATATAAGGGCTTGCACGTCCTATAGTTAGGTATCTTTGGCAGAAACGAGGCAAACACTCTCTCTTTCACCCCTTTGAAGGAGGATCTTGGATGCTCAGGCTACCTCTTCCACTTTATTGGGTTTATTCTTTCATACTTTCATTGTTATTCATCTAGTTCACCATGAATATGGTGAACTAAACCTTGTATGTTTGTTGGGGAATCAAAGTAATCTCTTGAAGCTCTCATATATGGATTGTTGAGTACATCTTTGAATTAAGACATATGCTTTCTTTCATCATTAGTTAGGGTTTTTCCTCTTTGCTCAATGCTTGCATTGTTTAACTCATTCTAATGCATGATTATTGGTTTTGTTGATACGGACACGTACGGGGAAATCTAGATCCAGGGAATTTCTCCCAATATTATACTGACAATATTATATTGGTTGCCTTTAAGCTCCTGCACTCATGAACTAATCATTAGGAATGCTAGGAATTGTATGAACTATTTGATTAGGGAGAAGCCATCTAGAATGGTACATTAGAGAGTGGCATTAACAATGATGATTGAATGTTGAATTCCTAAAATATATGAGAGTGGATGAGATGAAATTGACCCCCAACAACATATTCATTCATATAATTCCTTGAAAGTGTTTATCTTTGTCTTTGCCATTGATCAATTCATGCATACATGTTTACTTTTCGTCTTGCATAATTAAATCCAAATATTTCGTTTGTAAGTCTTAGCTAATCAACAAATCACATAACTAAACTAGGCCGTGAGTCCTTTGGGAGAACGATACTTGGTCTTACCAAGTTTATTACTTGAAACGATTCGGTCATACTTGCCGATTGTGAAACAAGTTTGTGACATCATTTTTGGTGCTTACAAATTTGTCCATCAAACCTAGATGAACAATGATGAAAGAATGAAAGAGATAGAAAAACCCGTGAAAGAGAAGAGGAGAGCTGTCACCATCTCCCAATCTACCCCAAGGGGTGGAAGAGAGATGTTTGCTTCGTTTCTGCCAAGATACCTAACCCTAGGAAACCCTAAAGCTTATGTATCATTCGTAAATTACAAAAAGTCAAGTCCAAGCCCATTAAAGTGCCGCTCACGGTAAAATACCGCTCAGCGGTGATGCGTGACTTGTTTTCTCCCCTCAGCGGCCATTTTGCCCCTCAGCGGACCTTACGTGACTTCCAGAGTGCCGCTCAGCGGTAAACTACCGCTCAGCGGTGAGTGCGTGACTTGTTTTCTCCCCTCAGCGGCCATTTTGCCCCTCAGCGGACCTCCCGCAAGCTCCTGAGTGCCGCTCAGCGGTAAACTGCCGCTGAGCGGTGACTTCGGCTTCTCCTTTTGCACTTTTTTGTTGTCTTTTCTGATTTCATCTCTCTCCTTCTTCACTTCTTTCACCAAATTCACCTTAAAACCTGCACAAAAACACTGAAATCAAGCATAAACCTGTCCAGCTCTCTTATTTCTAAAAAATAAAAAAAGCATGATTTCAAGCTAGTTTCTAAGTGTAAAGGTTGCTTTTAGTGTCAATTTTAATCATGAAAATAACAGTTTTTCAACTGTTATCACAACCCCAAACTTAAAACTTTGCTTGTCCTCAAGCAAAAATATGTAACTCATCTTTAAACCAATTCATATGATGGTTCACTTCATTCAAAAATCTTCTTTTCAAGATAAGCAAAAACTTCACTCAAACTTATGACCAAGAGTTCAATCAAGATGTGCACATGCTTTAGTGTTCACAAAGTCATTTAAATTCCAACAAATGCTATTTTCATGAATGATCAATCAATTAAGCATGGATGTTCATGTGTTCATGTGATATTTCCTCACTAAGTCAAGTGTTTCACTCACACTCAAGTGTATAAGAGATGATCACTCATTCACTCTACTATCACAATGTTACATGAATTAACTTTGCCTTTCATTTTACCACAATCAAAAACATTCACAAGCATGCATCATCACAAGGACTTTTCTATGGCTTATAATGTGGCTGGGCTAACAAGAAAATTGGTTTTTCTGGATCACAAAATCCTTGAGTTAAGAGAATCATAACAACACAATCATCTTATTCATTCCCAACTTTCTTTTGCCTTTGCATTGAGCTTTACTTCTTTTTCTTTTCTTTTCTTTTTCTTTGCATATTCTTACTTTTTAGCTCTTAGCTCAATGCTTTTCATGTTTTCCCAACAACCCCAAACTTGAACATTTAACAATACCACACAAGATCTTCTACTTAACTCAAGGTAAAGATTTTCAAAAGGTTTCAGTGTATATTCAAGGCTAAGGGTTCAAAGGATAGAACACACAGTGTTCTCTTTTAGTGGGCTAATTTTATGAATTTGGCCAATAAAAAGGTTTTCAACAAATGGCCTTGATCACATGATGCAAAACAAGCAATTGATTCAATCATAGAAAACCTGGGCAAAACCATTCATGCTTTCAAAGTAATAGCATTCAACAATAACAACTCTGGAGCTCAAAATCTCACATATAAGCTCATTCACATTTGACATACACATCCTGCTTAATTTCACAATCACAATCATGATATCATGCATTTGTTCACAAAGCTTGTGAATCACCTGTATAAGCATTTTAATGTGCACATCATCTCAACATCAATCAATCATAAGCATCATTCAGTATTACTTATCACACAATCACAGTTAATAGCAAACCATCACAAGAAACCAGGTTTCAAATAGAGTACATCAAACCCTAACAGAAAATACTTACAAACACTGGGTTGCCTCCCAGTGAGCGCTTGTTTAACGTCACGAGCCTGACCCAAACTTTCAAGGATCAACCAACAACATCATTGTGGAAAATTGTTGCACCTCTCCCCCTAGATAAGGTTTGAGACGTTGACCATTCACCACCCAACTTCTTTGTGGATCAGCAGCAACTGGATTAAATATTTCAATTGCTCCATGCGGATGCACTTCTTTTATCACATATGGTCCTGACCATTTTGACTTCAGCTTCCCAGGAAATATCTTCAATCTTGAATTGAACAATAATACCTGTTGTCCTGGATTGAAAACTCTTCACCAACTTTCTGTCATGATAAAATTTAATTTTGTCTTTGTAAGCCTTGGATGAATCATATGCATGTAATCGCATTTCTTCAAGCTCCAAAATCTGCCGTCTGCGTGTGCATTTAGTTTCATAAGGATCGAAATTCAAGAATTTCAAAGCCCATAATGCTTTATGCTCCAATTCTACAGGCAAATGGCATGCTTTCCCATAGACTAATTGAAATGGTGATAATCCCATAGACGTCTTCATTGCTGTCCTATAAGCCCAAAGAGCATCATCCAATTTGAGAGACCAATCCTTTCTTGATGAAGTCACTGTTTTTTCCAGGATCCGTTTTATCTCCCTGTTAGATACCTCAGCTTGTCCATTGGTTTGTGGATGATAAGGTGCAGCTACTTATGTTTTACTCCATAGTGTTTGAGTACTTTCTCTAGCTGATAATTGCAAAAATGAGATCCTCCATCACTGATCAACACTCTTGGAGTGCCAAAACGTGAGAATATCTGCCTCTTCAGGAATTTAATTACCGTGCTAGCATCATTTTTAGGACAAGCTAATGCTTCCACCCATTTACTCACATAATCCACTGCTACCAGAATATATTCATTGTTGAAAGATGGAGGGAAGGGTCCAACAAAGTCAATACCCCAACAATCAAAAACCTCAACCTCTAAAATACCTTGTAAAGGCATCTCATGACGTTTAGTGATTGTCCCTGCTCTTTGACATTTGTCACAATTTTTAGCATGATTATGAGCATCTTTAAACAAAGTTGGCCAATAAAATCCTGATTGAAGGACTTTTGCTGCTGTTCTTTCTCCATTAAAATGTCCTCCATAAGGTGAATCATGACAATGCCAGAGAATTCCTTCTGCTTCTTCATTTGTAACACATCTCCTCAGAAGATTATCTGCTCCAATTTTGAACAAATAAGGATCATCCCAAACAAACTGCTTGGCATCATGCAAAAATTTCTTTCTTTGTTGCCAAGTTAAGTCTTCCGGCATGACCCTTGCAGCTTTGAAATTAGCCATATCAGCAAACCAGGGTCTCTGCTGAATATACATGAGTGATTCATCTGAAAAAGATTCCCAGATTTCAGACTCCTTGCTAGTGACTTCATTATTGACTAACCGTGACAAATGATCAGCAATTAAGTTTTCACTTCCTTTCTTATCACGGATGTCTACATCAAATTCTTGCAATAGTAAAACCCATCTAATCAGACGTGGCTTAGAATCTGGTTTTGTCAAAATATTTGATAGCTGCATGATCTGTATAGACAGTTACCTTGGACCCAATAAGATAAGGTCTAAATTTCTCTAGAGCATACACAATAGCAAGAAATTCTTTCTCGGTTGTAGCATAATTCAATTGAGCATCATTCAGAACCTTGCTAGCATAATAAATTGGATGAAACTTTTGTTCTTTCCGCTGGCCAAGGACAACTCCTATTGCATAATCACTTGCATCACACATTAATTCAAAGTTTTGATTCCAATCTGGTGCTACAATTACTGGAGCTGACACTAACTTCTTCTTCAATGTCAAAAGCTTTCAAACAATCTTCATTCATCACAAAAGGTGCATCCTTCATCAAAAGATTACTCAATGGTTTAGCAATTTTTGAAAATCCTTGATGAATCTTCTATAAAACCCAGCATGACCAAGAAAACTTCTAATCCCCTTTACATTTGTTGGTGGAGGTAGTTTCTCAATGACTTCTACTTTAGCTTTGTCTACCTCAATTCCTTTAGCAGAGATTTTATGCCCCAATACAATTCCTTCAGTTACCATGAAATGACATTTTTCCCAATTCAAAACAAGATTTGTCTGAACACATCTTTTGAGGACAGTGTTCAAATTAGCCAAACATCTTTGGAAAGAATTTCCAAAAACTGAGAAATCATCCATGAATACTTCAATGCATTTTTCTAAAAGATCCGCAAAAATTGCCTGCATACACCTCTGAAACGTAGCTGGAGCATTACATAATCCAAAAGGCATCTTTCTATACGCAAAGATACCAAAAGGACAAGTAAAAGCCGTCTTCTCCTGGTCTTTTGGATCCACCACAATTTGATTATATCCAGAATATCCATCTAGAAAACAATAGAAAGCCTGCCCTGATAACCTTTCTAGCATCTGATCCATGAAAGGAAGAGGAAAATGATCTTTCCTAGTAGCTTTATTCAGCTTCCTGTAATCAATGCACATACGCCAACCAGTAACTGTCCGAGTAGGAATAAGTTCATTCTTATCATTATAAATTACTGTCATCCCACCTTTCTTTGGAACCACCTGTACTGGACTCACCCATTCACTGTCAGAGATTGGATAGATGATACCAGCTTCTAACAGTTTCAACACTTCTTTTCTGACAACCTCCTTCATAACAGGATTTAACCTTCTCTGTGGTTGAGCACTTGGTTTATAATCTTCTTCCATAAAAATTTTGTGCATGCAGTAAGTTGGGCTAATACCTTTGAGATCTGATATTGACCACCCAATTGCTTCTTTGTTGGCTTTCAGAATTTCTATCAATTGCTCTTCTTCTTGTAGAGATAAAGAGTTATTGATGATGACTGGCTTTGTTCCATCTTCTTCTAGAAACACATATTTCAGATGTGATGGCAATCTTTTTAATTCTGGTGTCTGTGTTTTGACTGTTTCTTCCTTATCAATTATTTCAAATATTGGATCTTCCTCTGGACTCTTTTTCAATGTTTCCAAGTCCATCAGACATTCATCAATCAATTTCTCTTCTTCTTCATCTAAATCTTCACATGCATCAATGAGAGTTTTTTCCAATGGAGAAATATTTCGCACCATCCTTTCTTGCACCATACAAACTTGTCAAGTTCATCAAATTGAAAACATGCTTTGTCATCATTTGGATATGTCATGGCCTTGGATACGTCAAAAGTGACTTCTTCATCGTCAACTCTCAATTTAAGCTTACCATTCTCTACATCAATCAAAACTCTAGCAGTCTTCATAAAAGGTCTCCCAAGAATAAGAGGAACATCACTAGTTCCTTCCATCTCCATCACAATAAAATCCACTGGGAATACAAATTTGTCAACCTTCACTAGAACATCTTCAACCACTCCATATGGATACTTAAGAGACCTGTCCGCCAATTGAAGAGCCATTCTGGTTGGTTTAATTTCCAGCCCCTGAATTGTTCTGCACATGGATAGCGGCATTAGATTAATGCTAGCTCCCAAATCAATCAATGCTCTTCCAACTTTCACATCTCCTATGGTGCATGGAATAGTGAAGCTTCCTGGATCTTTAAGTTTAGGAGGTAGTTTCTGTATGATTGCACTGCAGTTGCCCTGTATATTGATAGTTTCCTTCTCAATGTACTTGTGTTTCTTTGTGAGGAGTTCCTTCAAAAATTTCGCATATGCTGGCATCTGTTGCAATGCTTCAGAGAATGGTATAGTGATCTCCAACTTCTTAAACAATTCCATGAATCTTTCCAACTGCTTTTCTTTCTCCTTCCTTGAATAACTCTTTGGATAAGGAAGTGGCTTTTCATACTCTTTTTCTTTCTGTCTCTCCTCTCTCTTCTCTCTCTTTTTTTCTCTCTCTCTTCTTCTTTTTCCTTTTTCTCTCTCTCAACTCTTTCTTTCCACTCACATGTTTCTTTTTCACTCTCACTCTCATTTTCTTTCTCTTCTCTTTCTTTTTGTCTCTCCTCTAACACTCTACCACTTCTAGTCACAACAGTTTTACACTCCTTTCCAGATTATCATGTTTCATCTCGTCAACTATTCTCTCAACATAAACCTCCATTTTTTTAAATGCAACATCCACATTATGACAATAAGACGCATTCGTCTTCAAGAATCTTTGGAAAGTCTCTTCAAGCTTTGTTGTTTTCTCAACTGGAGTAAATTGCATCTGCCATTTTGGTTGTTGCACTTGAACCATTGAGACCTGTTGTATTTCCTGTGGTATTTGAGAAAGTTTCATAGTTACTTCTTCAAGCTGTTGAGAGATAATTCTATTTTGAATAAGCAAAGCCTCATTTAATTGTAACAACTCCTTCTGACTAAAATCTCCTTTTTCAATGTTGAGTTCATTGTCATTAGTAGCCATATTTTCAATAATTTCAGTTGCTTCCTCTGGAGTTTTCCATTTAATGTTTCCTCCTGCTGAGGCATGAAGCATCATCTTAGCTTGTGAACCAAGACCTCCAAGGAAAGTTAGGACTACTTCTTCTTCTTTGAAGCCATGTGGGTGTTTTTCTTAGCAGACTTTTGTATCTATCCCATGCATGCCCCAGTGATTCTTCCATGCCCTGCTTAAATGAAGATATCTCTTGCTTGCCTTTTGTCACCTTTGATTGTGGAAAGTACTTGTTCAAAAACTTTGTTACCACTGCTTCCCACTCTGTGAAACTTCCTTCTGGAAAAGAGTTCAACCAAAGCTTAGCATTGCCTCCCAATGAGAAAGGAAACAAACTAAGTTTGATTGCTTCGTCTGGCACCCCATTGATTTTCACTGTGTTGCAAATTTCATTAAATGTAGTAAGGTGCTCATATGGGCTTTCATGAGATAACCCATTGAATTGATTACTCTTCACCAGTTGGATCATGCTGGTTTGACCTCCATATTGGCTGCATTGACTCTAGGTCTAGCTATGCTGTTAAATGTTGAGGTCCAGCTACATTGGTGTAATCAGCAAGAGTTCTTCTGATTATTATTCTCCATATTTTCTGTGCTATTGTCAGAACCTTGTGGTGATGGTTGCAACAGAGTTTCCGGAGGAGGGAAAAGTTCTCTAGATGTTCTGATTCTTCTCCTCCGTCTACTGTCTTCTAATCCTTCAAGCAGAGGTTCTGTTGTTTTCTTGCTCCTAGTTCGAATTGCCTCCTGCATACACAAGAACACAAAACCCTAGAAAAGATTTGGTTAGCACAAAAAGATAAAGAGAAGATATAATATTCAGAAAATAACAAAACAGAAAAATAAAATAAAAATTCGAAATTTAAAAATAAAATAAAAAAAATAAGTCAAAGATAATCAATAATCACACAAATTAACCAGTTAAACCACGAGTCCCCGGCAACGGCGCCAAAAACTTGATGGACAAATTTATGAACACCAAATTATGATGTCACAAACTTGTTTTCAATCGGCAAGTATGACCGAATCGTTCAAGTAATAAACTTGGTTAGACCAAGTATCGTTCTTCCCAAAGGACTCACGGCCTAGTTTAGTTATGTGGTTTCTTGATTAACTAAGACTTACAAACGAAATATTGGGTTTAAAATGCAAGACAGAAAATAAACATGTATGCATGAATTTTGATCAATGGCAAAAACAAAGATAAACACTTTCAATGAAATTTATGTATGAATATGTTGTTGGGGTCAATTTCATCTTATCCACTCTCATATATTTTAGGAATTCAACATCAAATCATCATTGTTAATGCCACTCTCTAAGAAGGCTTCTCCCTAATCACGAGTTCATACAATTCCTAGCATTCCTAATGATCAGTTCATAAGTGCAGGAGCTTAACGACAACCAATATATTGGGAGAAATTCCCCGGATCTAGACTTCCCCGTACGTGCCCGTATCGACAAAACCAATAATCATGCATCGAATGAGTTAAACAATGCAAGCATTAAGCAAAGAGGAAAAACCCTAACTAATGATGAAAGAAAGCATAAGTCTTAATTAAAAGATGTAAAAACAGATTCCATATATGAGAGTTTCACAAGATTACATTGATTCCCCAACAAACATACAGAGTTTAGTTCACCATATTCATGGTGAACCTAGATGAAACAAATGAAAGAATGAAAGAATAGAAAAACCCTGAAAGAGAAGAGGAGAGCTGAACCATCTCCAAGACCCTTCAAGGGGTGGAAGAGAGAGTGTTTGCTTCGTTCTGCCAAAGATACCTAACCCTAGGAAACCCTAAAGCTTATGTATCATTCGTAAATTACAAAAAGTCAAGTCCAAGCCCATTAAAGTGCCGCTCAGCGGTAAAATACCGCTCAGCGGTGATGCGTGACTTGTTTTCTCCCCTCAGCGGCCATTTTGCCCCTCAGCGGACCTTACGTGACTTCCAGAGTGCCGCTCAGCGGTAAACTACCGCTCAGCGGTGAGTGCGTGACTTGTTTTCTCCCTCAGCGGCCATTTTGCCCCTCAGCGGACCTCCCGCAAGCTCCTGAGTGCCGCTCAGCGGTAAACTGCCGCTGAGCGGTGACTTCGGCTTCTCCTTTTGCACTTTTTATTGTCTTTTCTGATTTCATCTCTCTCCTTCTTCACTTCTTTCACCAAATTCACCTTAAAACCTGCACAAAAACACTGAAATCAAGCATAAACCTGTCCAGCTCTCTTATTTCTAAAAACATGAGGAAAACATGATTTGAAGCTAGTTTCTAAGTGTAAAGGTTGCTTTTAGTGTCAATTTTAATCATGAAAATAACAATTTTTCAACTGTTATCACCAACTCATCAGAAACCCCCAAGAGACCACACTTGTTCCCAAAACACTTCCAAAGCTCCAAAATTCCCTAAGGTTAAGGTTATCATGGTTTTCACTTAGGGCTAGTGTATGAGCATTCGAAATAAAGAAATGGGGGAAAGTATAGGCTCAAAAAGGGTTTTCAAAGGATTAGAACAAGTGAGCTTATTTGGCTAGAGAGGCTCAAGAACAAAACTGCCTTTATCACTTCCAAACATGCATATCAATCAAGAATTATCAACAAGAGTCAAGCCAAGGCATATGTGCAAGCAATCAAGAGACATATCACACACAAGAAAGACATAAAGTAGCTCAAATTCTCACACAGGGCATTTGTGTCACAATCAATTCAACTCTCAAACATCATGATCATCTTCCAAGCAAAGAAAAGCAAGGAATCCAACATCTAGAGTATCAATGAAGTGAAGGAAAACTGACAACCTAACCACAATCCAGAATTTACGAAAAGCATGCAAAACTGTACACAAGACACAACAAAAACTACCTAGAAAAGAAAAAAATTTAACAAAGAAAACAAAAGCTATCAAAGTAAATCAGAATCTCCCCCAATAGACACACTTAAACTACACAGTGTCCTCAATGTGTCATAAGCATAAGATCACAAATCATAACAGTCAACAAATCATGGACAAGTGCAATAAAAGTAGGGAAAGGGGGAGAAGAGAGAAAGAAAACTCCCCTGATCATGGTGGCAGTTGCCAATTTTGGACTTTCAGGGAGATGTCTTCCACCACAGGATCTAGCAAGGAAATTTTGAGGAAGAATTGCTTCATCCTCTAGATTTGATCTAGCAGGGAGATATCATCCACAGCTGGATCTAAGAAGCAAAGATTGTTGATGAGCAGGTTCAGCTGGTGCCTATTGATCTTGAAGCTTTTGTCAGTGTTAGCACCTTTATTTTCCACTGTGGGTGTTTGTCTATCAAATTCATGTGTACCTCCTGCAACATGGTTAGTGCGATGTGTCTCCAAAGAAATGATATGCAGGGGTATAAACACCCAATCCAGTGTAACAGGCTGAACAACAAATATACTCTCAGAACATGAATCAATTTCAAATTCAAAAGCAATATCAACAACAGACTCAGATTCATGTTCAGTGCATGGAGAATAAACATTTGGATGTGATAGCAAAAAGTGGTTCTCATCATGCAGAGAAGGACAATTAAGAACAGACTCATCAACAATATAATCATCAACACACCTATCAACATCATAATCATGCATAGCACAATCATCAACAGAATAATCAATTTGAGGTATGTTTACCTCCACTTCCCTAAAGATTGGAAGAGTGGGGAAGATGATGATGGTCTACCTCTCTCAAAAAATGTTGCTCATATCTGCCTGGTCCTCAAAATCTTTCTCGGTCTCCTCAGGTGCAAGAGTGGGACCATCTGAAGGTGGGAAAGTATGTGGCGCAGTAGTAAGCTCATAACTCTGCTCCCCATCTTCTATGTGGGATGACACTAACATCATCAGGAATCAGCACAGTCTGAAATGGTAACTCTGAATCTTGAGACTGTTCCTCAGTGAGTTGAGTGGCCATCTGCCCTATCTGATCAGTCATACTCTGAATGGCAGCTCCTATTTCTTGCTGGAACTGCATGTTCTCTTGCTGAAACTAAATGTTCTGCATGGTCATCTGCTCCAACAACTCCTGCAATGTAGGCTCAGAAGTAGAAGGCTGAGGAGCTATTTGGGCAGGAGCATCATATTGCTGACTTTGGTATTGCTGGACTGGTGGAGGCATACAAGTACTCTGGAATGGTGGTTCTTGATAATGATGCTGTGGAGCATTATACCATTCCAAGGTAGGTCATTCCATCCAAGACCGTTGCTGTAAACATATTGCACAAGGGAAAATTTGCTCAGAAACTGATGCTCAAGATATCCCCAATTGGTAACGGATCTCAGAGGAAGAGAGTCTTTCCAATCCTTAGCTGCTCCTTGTAATGAATGCGGAAATGCGCTCAAGAAAATGTAATCAAGAGGGACATCTGGAGGCTTCATTGAAGAGCACATGATGTGGAGCTCCTCCAAATGTCTGTGTGGGCATTCTCCTGCAAAACCATGAAACTTAGGCAGCAAATGTATCAGTCCAGAGGTGAGATCGCAATGAAGATCATCCTCCTTAAGTGAAACCGGCTCACAAAGAGCACTCTCAGAAATTAGAGGATGAGTCATATTGTTCTCAACATAGAAATCAGTAGAATATGAATTACAATCAGAGTAACATGCAGAAGGAGAATCATAATCAGAGGCACTAGCAAAACAAGCAGTATTCACGAAATCAAAATAGGTAGACATGGAAAAAGAAGAATACTAAAAATCACGAAACAAATAAAACACAACACATTTATACATGCAACACGCACACACAAAACAGAACATCACATCACATCACATCACATCACATCACAACACAAGACAAAACACAACACACACAAACACAACAAAAACCTAAGACCGAACCATTGGTCCCCGGCAACGGCGCCATTTTGATAAGAGGGTCGCACCTCCCAACAAAAGTTGTCCATAAAAGAATGCAGTATAGTACTAGGAAGTGACTTCTAGGTCGTCTCTCAAGGACCAAATGTGGTTCGAGTCTTAGGTTAAACTCGTAGTGGGGGATTTTGAAAGTGTTTTTGTGATTAGAAACTAACTAAATTGAAACTGGAAATTAAACACGATCGAAATCACAGTAAAAATAAAATGCGGAACAGTAAATTGCAGAGACACACAATTACGAAAATTAAATTTTGAAAGTGAAATTATTTCTAAAAATTCCTAAATGCCATAACATGTAGAGCTTCCATGTATTTCATTCAAAAGAAAAAAAATAAAACAAAAGGAAATAGGTTCTTCAAACAAAAAAAACCGTGGCCTTTCAACATCCAATTCAATTTTATTTTCCAAGCAATTCACGTGCTTACCACTCCAAACTCTTACCACTTCTTGTCTTTTTCCCAAAAAGCAATTGGCATTTACTTCTCCTGCAAACCCCTTCCAATTGAACATATAATAAAATATTCCAAAGTTGATCTATCATTCCCGTAACTCATGCAGAAAATGAATTTGGAATTTCTTCTACCATGTAAACCGTGTCTCCTTCTTTTAGGTGCCTAATCCAAAGAAAAATGGGTAGCTTTCTACGTGGCCTTCCCTTTGTCAATCAATACACCTCCTTTCCTTACTTCACTAAAACAAATCCACCTTCTCCACTTTTTTTATTCCAGCCATGGCTTCTCATCCTTCCACATGTAAAACATACTTACTTCACCTACATACATCCAACCAATTACCTCCAAGGTAATTTTCCGCATAAAACCAATTTCAATATTCTATTCTAATGCAAAAGTTGATTGCTTCTTCACGTGGTATCTCACGGCTTTGGTCTTTTAGCAAGAATTCAATTGAATTAAGTTCCATTAAAATACTATGAAGTAATGAACATTGGAGCAAACTAGTAATTCCAAATTAGATGTATGGTTCTTTGGTGCAGTAAAAAAAAAAGACTCCACTTCCGTGCACACCTTCTTATTCTCATCCAAAAGAATTTTTTCCTTCTACTCTAAAGCAATTCCCGAGCACACCAACCAGCACCTATTCACTTCTTCATTCCCAAACAAGAAAAACAATTCTCTTTTCCCGTAAATCACCACTTCCACTACCTACTCCCATCAAATCAACAAGCACTTTGCTTAAATCAAGAAATATTCTCTTTTCTTCCATTCTTCCAGCAGCAGTGACACCTACTCCAATCTACTCTCCATCTTCATTTTTTTATTCATCACCGCATATGCTATTCTTTCCAGACCACTCTCTGTACTACACTTTATTCTAGCAAAACCAAACACTATTTCCTCCCAAAAGGCAACCAAACAAATATCATACTCTTTTCACACAAGCAAATAATTGATTGTGACCGTGCATGCAGTGACAAGGCTCATGGAATAAAATAAAGAAGCAACAAGTAAAACAAGCATTCAAATACAATTCTTAGTGAAGATGGCACTACATAAAAACGTTAACAGAGAAAGGAATAAAGCTATTTCAGTCAATGCTTTCCAATGTTTAGAATGAGCAAATGATTCTTGGTCAAGCATTAAGATACTCAATAAAATTCAACAAAAAGCTTCTTCTCTATGGCAGCTAAACGCACCCCCCTGCTCGTTGCCCTCCAACCAGTTTTCTCTCCGAGAATTACAGCCAAAAGAGTAGCGGTGTAGAACCGTAGAGTAGCGTGTAGAACCGTTCCCCTAGTGTCCGTGAGTGTCTGTACTAAGAGTAGTGTCCAGACTCCCCGTAGCCCCCCATCTCTGAACGTGCTGCTCCCTCAGCTCTCCATCCCCGAAAACTTCCAGGCACAAGTAAAAAAAAAAAAAAACCGAGAGAGCCCCAAAACAAAGAAGTAACCCGTGCCAAAAGCTAAAAACCGAGAGAGTAAAAGTGCCAAAAAGTGTGGCGGCTGGGCACCCTCTTCTAAGACCGTGTGTCCCTTTTTAGGGTAGGGTCCACACAAATAAAACCCTAGGGTGCCAAGTCATTAATTTCCTTCACATTTTGGGTCTAATCTACTTTACCAAAAAATTGTCCCAAAATGTAAAAGTTGATACAGAAATTCTAAACTACTGAATTACAATTTAATTAATTCTAAAATGTCTGTGTGGAGAGTCTTGGATTTATTTGGCATTCTTCCTGATGTCCCAAAATGTATTTCCAAAAATTTTCCTGCACTTCAAAAATGCACTTATCAGCTCAGAAAACCCAAATTAGCGCAATTACAAATTTCCGACCAAATTAAGCACAATTTGGAAAACGGGGAAATAACAAACAATTAAACACAATTCCCTGGTCTATTTAAGTGCAATAAAACTAAATATAATTCAAGAAATAACGACTCACAAACCACCGCTGAGGGTCAGAATTACCCCTCAGCGCCACCAGTGCCACATTCCAGAACGCAATGAATCACAAAAATCAAGTCGGCAGAGTGCCGCCCAGTGGCAATTACCCTGAGCGGTGACTCTGCAGGATTTTGAAAAATCTCTTTTTAAGCTCTCCTAACTCCATCCAAATGCAATTTTCAGTTTTCCAGATCACAATTATGCAGTTTAATTCGGTTCAAACATCAATTTAATCATCAAATCATGCATAGAAACCAAAACCCCTAAATTCATGCTTTGACAATCACATTCAAAATCAAGAACCCTAGAATGAACAAAATGCTTTTACTTACTTGGGTGGAGATGCTAGATGCAATGAGAATGCTTCCAAGCTAATATGCTCTCTTCCAACCCCAAACTTGGATGGAACACTAGAGAGAAAGTATGTGGGAAGAGGGAAAAGATGTGGAAACCTTGGAAAAGGTATGTGGGAGTGTTTGTGCAGAGAAGAGCTTGAAATAAGAGCATATGCGCAGCTTAGGGTATAAAAATACCCTAATGGGCTCGGGTCCCGCTAAGGGGCAACAAAGCCCACTCTGCGATAGTACCGCTCAACGGTTTTCGTGATGTGTTGTTCTCCTTCTTTTTCTTAACCTACATGCCTCCTAAACATGCCCCTCAATGGTTCCTTGCAATTCAATGTTTAGAATACTTATGCAAAACCCTATTATGCAACTAAAATGAAACAAACAGAAACATTCAATCAACTAGGTTGCCTCCCAGGTAGCGCTTGTTTAACGTCACGAGCCTGACCCAAAATCCACCAACACCCATCAGTATGTGTTACAATACTTACAACACCTATCAGTAGGTGCAAAATTTTCTTACCAACACCCATCAGTAGGTGTTACAAACTTAGTATCCTTCAGTAGATACTTAACCACCTAGCATCCTTCAGTAGATGCTATATCCAACAAAATATTTACAAAATAATGTCCACAATTAAAAGTTACAAAACCAAATCAAAAGTTTTTAAATCACTGGGTTGCCTCCCAGCAAGCGCTCTTTTAACGTCATTAGCTTGACCCAGTAAAGCTCAAGTTCCTTCTTCATAGTTGATGTTCTTGTCCCACCAATCATCAGCTGTTTCCTGTGTACTGCTTTGATTCTTCTAGAATGTGGAGACTCTATCTCTATCATCTCCTTCTCTTTAAAGCCTTTCACAACCCATAAACTTGTTTTTGATTCTCACAGGTGTACCAAGTTGGGGTCTTCCTTTCTTCCAGTCATCAGGAATTTTTCCTCCTCTCCAAATTTTCTCCTTTATGCACCTGAAACAATAAACAATGGTTACCTGTAACCTTGGGCTTTTCATCTTGGATGGCTAGTCATGTGTGCATCTTGAAATGTAGCTTTATAACTAGCTTCTTCCTCCTGTGTTTGCCTTCATCTTTAAAGACGTCTACAACAACTCTCTCCTCTCGGTCTTGGAGCACCACTATACCTTCATTCACATCAATGATAGCTTTGGCCGTTTTCATAAATGGTCTTCCAAGAATTATAGGTATCTTTTCTGTTTCCATCTTCATCACCACAAGTCTGCCAAGAACTGGAGTTTGCCCACACAAACTATAATATCCTCTGCAATCCCACATGGTTCCTTTGAAGATCCATCGGCCATTAAAATTAACCTTTACAGGTTTCATATTAACATCACCGATCTACTCCAGTAACGAATAAGGTATCAAGTAACACTTGAACCTAAATCAAGTAGAGCTCTTTTCACCCTTTTCTTCCTATGGTACAAGGAATAGAAAAGCCTCCTGGATCTTTCGCTTTAGGAGGGAATGGCTCCTTTTTAACAGTTTTACACTTCTTTTCCTCATCATCTCTATGTCTTTTCTTTGTAGAGACATCTTCATCAGATTTAGTGTAAACTGTAATTTGTTGTAGAATCTTCTCCCAAGGTGCATCATTATCCACCATCTTGAATAATTCTGTGAAATCAAGTGTTTCCCTTGATTTATTGGAAAAGGAGAAGTATTTTTGCTCTGTATTTCTCTTTTCTCTTCTGTGTCTAACTCAACTATCTCATCTTTAGCACTTTCTACCACCTTGCATTCTTCTCTGGGGTTAACCTCAGTATTAGCCCCAAAATTTCTATTTGGCCTCTTCCACCTGCTTAGTGATCTGCCCCATCTGAATCTCCAAATTCCTGATAGCAGCTTCAGTGCTCTTTTGGGTAGACTCAGTTTTCTGTATGAAATTATTAAGAGTTTCTTCCATCCTCATGGACCTTTCATTAAGCATAGAAATCTGCTGCCATAAGGTTGGTTGCTGCTGTTGTTTGTTAAGTTGACCAGCTTGCCCAGTTTTGCCCTTGACCAATGCTTGGGTGTGGTTTCCACCCTTGATTATAGTTCCCTTGACGTTAAGAAAAAGAAGGAGAAGAGCACATCACGAAAGTTTCCCTTAGCGGGACCCGAGCCCATTAGGGTATTTTTATACCCTAAGCTGTGCATATGCTCATACTTTTCAGCTTTCTGCACAAACACTCCCACATACCTTCTCCAAGGTTTTCCACATCTTTCACTCTTCCCTCTTAAGAAAATTTCTCTTCCACTCACTTTTTCACTAGTGTGCCATCGAAGTTTGGGGTTGGAAGAGAGCATTCTAGCTTGGAAGCATTCTCATTGCATCTAGTATCTCCACCAAAGTAAGTAAAATGCATTTTGTTCATTTTAGGGTTCTTGATTTGAATGTGATTGTCAAAGCATGAATATTTAGGGGTTTTGATTTCTATGCATGATTTGATGATATAATTGATATTGAACCGATTAACCTGCATGATTTGAAACTGGAGAACTGAAAATTGCATTTGGGTGGAGTTAGGACAGCTTAAAAAGAAGTTTTCAAAATTCTGCAGAGTTACCGCTCAGGGGTAAACTTCCGTTGAGCGGCACTCTGCCAGACTTGATTTTCTGGTTTTTTACGATCTGGAACATGGCACTGGTGGCGCTGAGGGGAAATTCTGACCCTCAGCGGTGGTTTAGCTTCGAAAGGAGTTGTGTTTTGTGTTTTACTAATGATTAACATCATGTTCTGTGGTTTTGTATTTGTGTTTGAATGAAGGAATGGCATCCTCTTCAGGGAAGAGATTGAAAACCATGGCAACCAAGAGAAAGGAAAAGGCACCAGAACAGCCCCACTCTAGTAGGTTCTCTCGGAACATGAGAAGCACTTTAGGGTGGTGATAACAGTGAAAAACTGTTATTTTCATGATTAAAATTGACACTAAAAGCAACCTTTACACTTAGAAACTAGCTTGAAATCATGCTTCTCTTCATATTCTTAGAAATAAGAGAGCTGGACAGGGTTTATGCTTGATTTCAGTGTTTTTGTGCAGGGTTTTAAGGTGAATTTGGTGAAAGAAGTGAAGAAGGTGAGAGATGGAATCAGAAAAGACATCAAAAAGTGCAAAAGGAGAAGCCGAAGTCACCGCTGAGCGGCAGTTTACCGCTGAGCGGCAATCAGGAGCGTACGGGAGATCCGCTGAGGGGCAAAATGGCCGCTGAGGGGAAAGAACGTCTCAAGCACTTATGATGAGAGGGTCGCACCTCCCACAAAAGTTGTGCATAAAAGAATGCAGTACAGTACTAGGAAGTGACTCCTAGGTCGTCTCTCAAGGACCAAATTGGGTTCAGTCTCAGATCAACACGTAGTGGGGGGGGGGGGGTTTGTGATTTTTTTTTTGGTTGCGGTAAAATTAAATTGACTAGAAATTAAATAACGCACGACCGAAATAATTGAAAGCATTAAAGTGCATGAAAACTTTTAAAGAAAACAATACAATAGATAAATATTCAAACACAATTCACCACCAAAAAGAGGAAAATCATTTCAACATAAATATAAAATATTTTAAGGCAAAAGAAATAAAAGAAAATAAACTTCTCTACATAGCCACTCATTTTTCAAAAGGAATTTAAAGCAATTAAAATTGATGCTATCACGTACCTTGCTACTCCTAAGTTATCATTCATGCTAAAAAAAAACGTCCCATCATCAATCACCGTATGCTTCATTCAGCAAAGATTATCATCTTCTTTCATTCTAGCAAAACAATCCACGTGCACACCACTTCATCCTATAAGTAATAAATGCAATGCATTG